>NC_092225.1:86932612-87158347 GCF_036320965.1 Panulirus ornatus | reverse complement strand
AGGGAAGGATTTCCAGGCCCCTGCTCCCTCCCCTTTTAGTCACCTTCTATGACACGCAGGGAAAACGTGGGAAGCATTCTTTCTCCCATACGTTCACACCCAGTCTCTAGCTGTCATGTGTAATGCACCAAAACCACAGCACCCTATCCACATTCAGGACCCACAGGCCTTTCTATAGTTTACCCATTTCACATGCCCTGGTTCAGTTCACTGATAGCACGTCGACCCTGGTATATATATATATATATATATATATATATATATATATATATATATATATATTTATTTATTTTGCTTTGTTGCTGTTTCCCGCGTTTGCGAGGTAGCGCAAGAAAACAGACGAAAGAAATCCCCAACCCACCCCCATACACATGTATAGACATACACGTCCACACACGCAAATATACATACCTATACATATCAATGTACACATATATATACACACACAGACACATACATATATACCCATGCACACAATTCACACTGTCTGCCTTTATTCATTCCCATCGCCACCTCGCCACACATGGAATACCATCCCCCCCCTCATGTGTGCGAGGTAGTGCTAGGAAAAGACAACAAAGGCCCCATTCGTATATATATATATATATATATATATATATATATATATATATATATATATATATATATATATATCTTTCTTTCAAACTATTCGCCATTTCCCGCATTAGCGAGGTAGCGTTAAGAACAGAGGACTGGGCCTTTGAGGGAATACCCTCACCTGGCGCAATTCTCTGTTCCCTCTTTTGGAAAATTAAAAAAAAAAAACGAGAGGGGAGGATTTCCAGCCCCCCGCTCCCTCCCCTTTTAGTCGCCTTCTACGACACGCAGGGAATACGTGGGAAGTATTCTTTCTCCCCTATCCCCAGGGAAAAAATATATATATATATATATATATATATATATATATATATATATATATATATATATATTTTTTTTTTTGCCGCTGTCTCCCGTGTTTGCGAGGTAGCGCAAGGAAACAGATGAAAGAAATGGCCCAACCCACCCCCATAGCCATGTATATACATACGTCCACACACTCAAATATACATACCTACACAGCTTTCCATGGTTTACCCCAGACGCTTCACATGCCCTGATTCAATCCACTGACAGCACGTCAACCCCGGTATACCACATCGATCCAATTCACTTTATTCCTTTCCCTCCTTTCACCCTCCTGCATGTTCAGGCCCCGATCACACAAATTCTTTTTCACTCCATCTTTCCACCTCCAATTTGGTCTCCCACTTCTCCTCGTTCCCTCCACCTCCGACACATATATCCTCTTGGTCAATCTTTCCTCACTCATTCTCTCCATGTGCCCAAACCATTTCAAAACGCCCTCTTCTGCTCTCTCAACCACGCTGTTTTTATTTCCACACATCTCTCTTACCCTTATGTTACTTACTCGGTCAAACCACCTCACACCACACATTGTCCTCAAACATCTCATTTCCAGCACATCCGTCCTCCAGCGCACAACTCTATCCATAGCCCACACTTCGCCTGAACATGCAGGAGGGTGAAAGGAGGGCAAGGAATAGAGTGAATTGGATCGATGTGGTATACTGGGGTTGACGTGCTGTCAGTGGATTGAATCAGGGCATGTGAAGCGTCTGGGGTAAACCATGGAAAGCTGTGTAGGTATGTATATTTGCGTGTGTGGACGTATGTATATACATGTGTATGGGGGTGGGTTGGGCCATTTCTTTCGTCTGTTTCCTTGCGCTACCTCGCAAACGCGGGAGACAGCGGCAAAAAAAAAAAAAAAAATATTTGTTATTCTAGATAGCTCAAAATGTGGTGGTGTCTGTTGCTATAGTTATATAAGAAGAATCTTACATAGGAAAATTACTTGGAGAATCTTCTGTATTTACTGCAGTATATGTAGTATTCGGGCTGCATGTAAATTAACTGATCAATTTCCCAAAAGGAAATTGAGTCTGATTTCCAGAGTTCACTTCAAGGTATATCACACTGTGCTCCAGTACATCCCACAATTCAAAAAGTCCAAGATTGTATTGCTAGCATTTACTCAATGCAGAGTATAAGAATGCAAAATTCTGCTGTTGGACATACCAGTATCAGTGGTAATGAAACAGTATGTGCTGAGGCTAAAGCAGCCATGTATTGCAATCTAAATGGCCGGTTAGATGGGTTTTGGAAACCCAAAAGAATAACAAATTATGGAAGATAAAGACCTTCCTAATTCAACCGGAACTGCCATTTTGAGAAGGTTTTTTGTAGTCTGAGGACTGGTCATACTGTGTTGATCTGTGGTTACTTAATTAAAAGCAGACCTCCTTCAGTATATGACACTTGCAACAGCAGTATTACCACGAAACATGTATTAATGGAATGTCAAGAATATAGAAGTCTCGATTTAAATGAATTATACAATAACAAAGATATAGATAGAAAATATATCAGAGAAACTTTAGACAATTATGTTGATATAAATAGATCCCACTTGTAAATGAAGCTAAGATACTTAATTCTTTATATACCATTTAAGTTTTCAGATACCTTTTAATGCTGAAAAGTCCTGAATAACCAATAAATTCTTGCATTTTACAGTTTACTCATAATTAGTCAATCAATGATCAAAGCTACATTAGTGATAACTTGTTTCCAAAGAACCTAGACTGTGTATGTAAATTTTGTATATTTATGTACATAGAAGAGAAATGCTTTGTTTCTACAGAGGTCTAAAGTTAAGAATCTGGCAAGCTTGGGACCAAATCCCTACCGGATTACATATGTCTCTACATGAATTACCACTGACTTGCAGGTGTATGATTTTCTGAGCATAGAAACTTTTAAATCATGTTTTATGGTGTTAGTTTCACATTCAGACATAAAAGAAGTATTGCATATGTTATATACATTCTTAGAATAGTACCTTACAGGTAAATGCTGTACAGATGACTAGGTTGCTCAGGACCTGTGCTGGAGGCACAAAAAATGGAGAGAAAAGAAGGTGTGATTGATAATAAGAATTCATGAAATATCTTAAATTGTCAATATTTGTATTCACTCAGTCTTATATCTTGGGGCAGTGCAAACTTCCCTTTTATTTATTCAGATTTGTCATTGGGTGTAATCAGAATGCTTGAAAACACTTTATGTCAGAAGAAAACGGTGAAATAAATTTTATTTATTTATTTTGCTTTGTCGCTGTCTCCCGTGTTAGCGAGGTGGCACAGGGAAACAGACGAGAGTGGCCCAACCCACCCACGTACACGTGTGTATGCGTGCACGTCCGCACACACATATACATGCCTATACATCTCAACGTATAATATATATACAGGGACATGTACATGTGTACACATGTACATAGTTCATGCTGTCTGCCTTTATTCATTCCCGTTGCCACCCTGCCGTGCATAAATAACAACCCCCTCCCGCTCATGTGTGTGAGGTGGCGCTGGGAAAAGACAACAAGGGCCACATTCGTTCACACTCGGTCTCTGGCTGTCATGTTATAGTGCACCGAAACCACAGCTCCCTTTCCACATCCAGGTCCCGCAGAGCTTTCTGTGGTTTGCCCCAGGTGTTTCACGTGCCCTGGTTCAATCCATGGACGGCGCATCGGCCCCATTATGCCACATCGTTCCAATTCACTCTATTTCTTGCATGCCTTTCGCCCTCCTGCATGTTCGGGCCCCGATCGCTTGGAATCTTTTTCACTCCATCTTTCCACCTCCAATTTGGTCTCCCACTTCTCCTCGTTCCCTCCACCTCTGACACATGTGTCCTCTTGGTCAATCTTTCCTCACATGTTCTTTCCATGTGACCAAACCATTTCAGAACGCTCTGCTTTCTCAACCACACTCTTTTTATTGCCGCACATCTCTCTTACCCTATTATTACTTACTCGTTTATTATTATTATTATTACTATATGAAATAAATGGTGAATCCAAAAATCTCGGCCAAAATATCATTCATGTTGAGCCTGCTAATTATGACTGGCAAATTAGTCGGAAATTTTAGTTTGGAAAGTGTTGTCAAAAATTTAACATCTAATTTTAAGAAAAAAGTTTGTCAGGATACTGTATGATGTTGCATTTTTATTTATTATGAAAGCTGTATTCCCATATTTATTTATTTTTTATTTTTTTTTGCTTTGTCGCTGTCTCCCGCGTTTGTGAGGTAGCGCAAGGAAACAGACGAAAGAAATGGCCCAACCCACCCCCATACACATGTATATACATACGTCCACACACGCAAATATACTTACCTACACAGCTTTCCATGGTTTACCCCAGATGCTTCACATGCCCTGATTCAATCCACTGACAGCATGTCAACCCCGGTATACCACATCGATCCAATTCACTCTATTCCTTGCCCTCCTTTCACCCTCCTGCATGTTCAGGCCCCGATCACACAAAATCTTTTTCACTCCATCTTTCCACCTCCAATTTGGTCTCCCACTTCTCCTCGTTCCCTCCACCACCGACACATATATCCTCTTTGTCAATCTTTCCTCACTCATTCTCTCCATGTGCCCAAACCATTTCAAAACACCCTCTTCTGCTCTCTCAACCACGCTCTTTTTATTTCCACACATCTCTCTTACCCTTACATTACTTACTCGATCAAACCACCTCACACCACACATTGTCCTCAAACATCTCATTTCCAGCACATCCATCCTCCAGCGCACAACTCTATCCATAGCCCACGCCTCGCAACCATACAACATTGTTGGAACCACTATTCCTTCAAACATACCCATTTTTGCTTTCCGAGATAATGTTCTCGACTTCCACACATTCTTCAAGGCTCCCAGGATTTTCGCCCCCTCCCCCACCCTATGATTCACTTCCGTTTCCATGGTTCCATCCGCTGCCAGATCCACTCCCAGATATCTAAAACACTTTACTTTGTCCAGTTTTTCTCCATTCAAACTTACCTCCTAATTGACTTGACCCTCAACCCTACTGTACCTAATAACCTTGCTCTTATTCACATTTACTCTTAACTTTCTTCTTTCACACACTTTACCAAACTCAGTCACCAGCTTCTGCAGTGTCTCACATGAATCAGCCACCAGCGCTGTATCATCAGCGAACAACAACTGACTCACTTCCCAAGCTCTCCCATCCACAACAGACTTCACTCTTGCCCCTCTTTGCAAAACTCTTGCATTCACCTCCCTAACAACCCCATCCATAAACAAATTAAACAACCTTGGAGACATCATACACCCCTGCCGCAAACCTACATTCACTGAGAACCAATCACTTTCCTCTCTTCCTACACGTACACATGCCTTACATCCTCGATAAAAACTTTTCACTGCTTCTAACAACTTGCCTCCCACACCATATATTCTTAATACCTTCCACAGAGCATCTCTATCAACTCTATCATATGCCTTCTCCAGATCCATAAATGCTACATACAAATCCATTTGCTTTTCTAAGTATTTCTCACATACATTCTTCAACGCAAACACCTGATCCACACTTCCTCTACCACTTCTGAAACCACACTGCTCTTCCCGAATCTGATGCTCTGTACATGCCTTCACCCTCTCAATCAATACCCTCCCATATAATTTACCAGGAATACTCAACAAACTTATACCTCTGTAATTTGAGCACTCACTCTTATCCCCTTTGCCTTTGTACAAAGGCACTATGCACGCATTCCGCCAATCCTCAGGCACCTCACCATGAGTCATACATACATTAAATAACCTTACCAACCAGTCAATAATACAGTCACCCCCTTTTTTAATAAATTCCACTGCAATACCATCCAAACCTGCTGCCTTGCCGGCTTTCACCTTCCGCAAAGCTTTTACTACCTCTTCTCTGTTTCCAAATCATTTTCCTTAACCCTCTCACTTTGCACACCACCTCGACCAAAACACCCTATATCTGCCACTCTATCATCAAAGACATTCAACAAACCTTCAAAATACTCACTCCATCTCCTTCTCACATCACCACTACTTGTTATCACCTCCCCATTTGCGCCCTTCACTGAAGTTCCCATTTGCTCCCTTGTCTTACGCACTTTATTTACCTCCTTCCAGAACATCTTTTTATTCTCCCTAAAATTTAATGATACTCTCTCACCCCAACTCTCATTTGCCCTCTTTTTCACCTCTTGCACCTTTCTCTTGACCTCCTGTCTCTTTCTTTTATACATCTCCCACTCAATTGCATTTTTTCCCTGCAAAAATCGTCCAAATGCCTCTCTCTTCTCTTTCAGTAATAATCTTACTTCTTCATCCCACCACTCACTACCCTTTCTAATTAACCCACCTCCCACTCTTCTCATGCCACAAGCATCTTTTGCGCAATCCATCACTGATTCCCTAAATACATCCCATTCCTCCCCCACTCCCCTTACTTCCATTGTTCTCACCTTTATCCATTCTGTACTCAGTCTCTCCTGGTACTTCCTCACACAAGTCTCCTTCCCAAGCTCACTTACTCTCACCACCCTCTTCACCCCAACATTCACTCTTCTTTTCTGAAAACCCATACAAATCTTCACCTTATCCTCCACAAGATAATGATCAGACATCCCTCCAGTTGCACCTCTCAGCACATTAACATCCAAAAGTCTCTCTTTCGCACGCCTGTCAATTAACACGTAATCCAATAACGCTCTCTGGCCATCTCTCCTACTTACATACGTATACTTATGTATATCTCGCTTTTTAAACCAGGTATTCCCAATCACCAGTCCTTTTTCAGCACATAAATCTACAAGCTCTTCACCATTTCCATTTACAACTCTGAACACCCCATGTATACCAATTATTCCCTCAACTGCCACATTACTCACCTTTGCATTCAAATCACCCATCACTATAACCCGGTCTCGTGCATCAAAACCTCTAACACACTCATTCAGCTGCTCCCAAAACACTTGCCTCTCATGATCTTTCTTCTCATGCCCAGGTGCATATGCACCAATAATCACCCATCTCTCTCCATCAACTTTCAGTTTTACCCATATTAATCGAGAATTTACTTTCTTACATTCTATCACATACTCCCACAACTCCTGTTTCAGGAGTAGTGCTACTCCTTCCCTTGCTCTTGTCCTCTCACTAACCCCTGACTTTACTCCCAAGACATCCCCAAACCACTCTTCCCCTTTACCCTTGAGCTTCGTCTCACTCAGAGCCAAAACATCCAGGTTCCTTTCCTCAAACATACTACCTATCTCTCCTTTTTTCACATCTTGGTTACATCCACACACATTTAGACACCCCAGTCTGAGCCTTCGAGGAGGATGAGCACTCCCCGCGTGACTCCTTCTTCTGTTTCCCATTTTAGAAAGTTGAAAAAGATACAAGGAGGGGAGGATTTCTGGCCCCCCGCTCCCGTCCCCTCTAGTCGCCTTCTATGACACGCGAGGAATGCATGGGGTATTCTTTCACCCCTATCCCCAGGGATAATATATATGTATATACATATATACATACACATGCATACGCACATATACACACAGACACACATATACCTATATATACATATGAAAAATGTAAGAAACAATTTAGAAAACAAACTTCTAGCTTGAAATGAAATGAAAAAATGGATGTCACATAATGGTTCAACCTCTGGCTATGGAAAAGGGAAATGTATGATTTATTTACACAAACGTCAATAGCAGTTCTCATCAATTTAACCACTGTATCAATAAGCTTCAATGTCTAAGCTACATTTTTTCCAATTTCACTATTTTCTTGTCAAAGCACCATGTATGAAAACTATCACTCCAGTAACACAACTATAAACATTTACCTCCCCTTTAAAAAAGTTCTGGGGAAGTCTGTCTTGATACACTGCGGGACACTCTACCACCTGGCGAGGTTTGTGTTGCAATGGTTCTTGATTCACAAGCGTAGTAGCAGCACTGGTGGGCGGAAGAACATTCTTGTAACCACAGCAAGGATCACAGTCCGTGCAACTCCATTATGATGGTTCTTCTCATGACGCGATGCTTAAGCCAAAGGTGTTGGTGGCTGGTGTTGTCTCCACGTTAAACTCTGCTACTGGGACTCCCCGAGCGGCAACGTGGAATAGTTGGGGCGGGAGGGGCGGTGGTGGCATCCTGGTTCTCAAAGGGTGTCAAGTATGGTGGCAGCGGTAGTGGTGGTGGCAGGAACTGGTCCGGTGTGGTGGCAGTACCCTGTGTAGAGAGTGTTGATGTGCACCATCACTGGTAGTGGCGGCACCGGACACAGAAGATGCTCCTTGCCTTCTAAGAGATGTCATCTGTGTTTGCCTAATGGCTGCTTAGGCTAGGCGTCCACACAAAGTTCCCTTGGCTTGAAAACCAATGATCTGGCTATGGCCATATATATATATATATATATATATATGTTGGGGATGAGAGAGCTTGGGAAGTGAGTCAGTTGTTGTTCGCTGATGGTACAGCGCTGGTGGCTGATTCATGTGAGAAACTGCAGAAGCTGGTGACTGAGTTTGGTAAGGTGTGTGTGAAAGAAGAAAGTTGGGAGTGAATGTGAATAAGAGCAAGGTTATTAGGTACAGTAGGGTTGAGGGTCAAGTCAATTGGGAGGTGAGTTTGAATGGAGAAAAACTGGAGGAAGTAAAGTGTTTTAGATATCTGGGAGTGGATCTGGCAGCGGATGGAACCATGGAAGCGGAAGTGGATCATAGGATGGAGGAGGGGGCGAAAATTCTGGGAGCCTTGAAGAATGTGTGGAAGTCAAGAACATTATCTCGGAAAGCAAAAATGGGTATGTTTGAAGGAATAGTGGTTCCAACAATGTTGTATGGTTGCGAGGCGTGGGCTATGGATAGAGTGGTGCGCAGGAGGATGGATGTGCTGGAAATGAGATGTTTGAGGACAATGTGTGGTGTGAGGTGGTTTGATCGAGTAAGCAACGTAAGGGTAAGAGAGATGTGTGGAAATAAAAAGAGCGTGGTTGAGAGAGCAGAAGAGGGTGTTTTGAAATGGTTTGGGCACATGGAGAGAATGAGTGAGGAAAGATTGACAAAGAGGATATATGTGTCGGAGGTGGAGGGAACAAGGAGAAGAGGGAGACCAAATTGGAGGTGGAAAGATGGAGTGAAAAAGATTTTGTGTGATCGGGGCCTGAACATGCAGGAGGGTGAAAGGAGGGCAAGGAATAGAGTGAATTGGAGCGATGTGGTATACCGGGGTTGACGTGCTGTCAGTGGATTGAATCAGGGCATGTGAAGCGTCTGGGGTAAACCATGGAAAGCTGTGTAGGTATGTATATTTGCGTGTGTGGACGTATGTATATACATGTGTATGGGGGTGGGTTGGGCCATTTTCTTTCGTCTGTTTCCTTGCGCTACCTCGCAAACGCGGGAGACAGCGACAAAAAAAAATATATATATATATATATATATATATATATATATATATATATATATATATATATATATCTTTCTTTTTTCTTTCTTTCAAACTGTTCGCCATTTCCTGCATTAGCAAGGTAGCATTAAGAACAGAGGACTGGGCCTCTGAGGGAATATCCTCACCTGGCCCCCTTCTCTGTTCCTTCTTTTGGAAAATTAAAAAAAAAAAAATAACAAGAGGGGAGAATTTCCAGCCCCCCCGCTCCCAATATATATATATATATATATATATATATATATATATATATATATATATATATATATATATATTGACAAGCGCGCGAAAGAGAGACTTTTGATGTAAATGTACTTAGAGGTGCAACTGGAGGGATGTCTGATCATTATCTTGTGGAGGCTAAGGTGAAGATTTGTATGGGTTTTCAGAAAAGAAGAGTGAATGTTGGGGTGAAGAGGGTGGTGAGAGTAAATGAGCTTGGGAAGGAGACTTGTGTGAGGAAGTACCAGGAGAGACTGAGTACAGAATGGAAAAAGGTGAGAACAATGGAAGTAAGGGGAGTGGGGGAGGAATGGGATGTATTTAGGGAATCAGTGATGGATTGCGCAAAAGATGCTTGTGGCATGAGAAGCGTGGGAGGTGGGTTGATTAGAAAGGGTAGTGAGTGGTGGGATGAAGAAGTAAGATTATTAGTGAAAGAGAAGAGAGAGGCATTTGGACGAACTTTGCAGAGAAAAAATGCAATTGAGTGGGAGATTCATAAAAGAAAGAGACTGGAGGTCAAGAGAAAGGTGCAAGAGGTGAAAAAGAGGGCAAATGGGAGTTGGGGTGAGAGAGTATCATTAAATTTTAGGGAAAATAAAAAGATGTTCTGGAAGGAGGTAAATAAAGTGCGTAAGACAAGGGAGCAAATGGGAACTTCAGTGAAGGGTGCAAATGGGGAGGTGATAACAAGTAGTGGTGATGTGAGAAGGAGATGGAGTGAGTATTTTGAAGGTTTGTTGAATGTGTTTGATTATAGAGTAGCAGATATAGGGTGTCTTGGTCGAGGTGGTGTGCAAAGTGAGAGGGTTGGGGAAAATGATTTGGTAAACAGAGAAGAGGTAGTAAAAGCTTTGTGGAAGATGAAAGCCAGCAAGGCAGCAGGTTTGGGTGGTATTGGAGTGGAATTTATTAAAAAAGGGGGTAACTGTATTATTGACCGGTTGGTAAGGTTATTTAATGTATGTATGACTCATGGTGAGGTGCTTGAGGATTGGCGGAATGCGTGCATAGTGCCATTGTACAAAGGCAAAGGGGATAAGAGTGAGTGCTCAAATTACAGAGGTATAAGTTTGTTGAGTATTCCTGGTAAATTATATGGGAGGGTATTGATTGAAAGGGTGAAGGCATGTACAGAGCATCAGATTGGGGAATAGCAGTGTGGTTTCAGAAGTGGTAGAGGATGTGTGGATCAGGTGTTTGCGTTGAAGAATGTATGTGAGAAATACTTAGAAAAGCAAATGGATTTGTATGTAGCATTTATGGATCTGGAGAAGGCATATGATAGAGTTGATAGAGATGCTCTGTGGAAGGTATTAAGAATATATGGTGTGGGAGGCAAGTTGTTAGAAACAGTGAAAAGGTTTTATCGAGGATGTAAGGCATGTGTACGTGTAGGAAGAGAGGAAAGTGATTGGTTCTCAGTGAATGTAGGTTTGCGGCAGGGGTGTGTGATATCTCCAAGGTTGTTTAATTTGTTTATGGATGGGGTTGTTAGGGAGGTGAATGCAAGAGTTTTGGAAAGAGGGGCAAGAATGAAGTCTGTTGTGGATGGGAGAGCTTGGGAAGTGAGTCAGTTGTTGTTTGCTGATGATACAGCGCTGGTGGCTGATTCATGTGAGAAACTGCAGAAGCTGGTGCCTGAGTTTGGTAAAGTGTGTGAAAGAAGAAAGTTAAGAGTAAATGTGAATAAGAGCAAGGTTATTAGGTACAGTAGGGTTGAGGGTCAAGTCAGTTGGGAGGTAAGTTTGAATGGAGAAAAACTGGAGGAAGTAAAGTGTTTTAGATATCTGGGAGTGGATCTGGCAGCGGATGGAACCATGGAAGCGGAAGTGAATCATAGGGCGGGGGAGGGGGCGAAAATCCTGGGAGCCTTGAAGAATGTGTGGAAGTCAAGAACATTATCTCGGAAAGCAAAAATGAGTATGTTTGAAGGAATAGTGGTTCCAACAATGTTGTATGGTTGCGAGGCGTGGGCTATGGATAGAGTTGTGCACAGGAGGGTGGATGTGCTGGAAATGAGATGTTTGAGGACAATGTGTGGTGTGAGGTGGTTTGATTGAGTAAGTAATGTAAGGGTAAGAGAGATGTGTGGAAATAAAAAGAGCGTGGTTGAGAGAGCAAAAGAGGGTGTTTTGAAATGGTTTGGGCACATGGAGAGAATGAGTGAGGAAAGATTGACCAAGAGGATATATGTGTCGGAGGTGGAGGGAACGAGGAGAAATGGGAGACCAAATTGGAGGTGGAAAGATGGAGTGAAAAAGATTTTGAGTGATTGGGGCCTGAACATGCAGGAGGGTGAAAGGCTGGCAAGGAATAGAGTGAATTGGATCGATGTGGTATACCGGAGTTGACGTGCTGTCAGTGGATTGAATCAGGGCGTGTGAAGCGTCTGGGGTAAACCATTTAAAGTTGTGTGGGGCCTGGATGTGGAAAGGGAGCTGTGGTTTCGGGCATTATTGCATGACAGCTACAGACCGAGTGTGAATGAATGGGGCCTTTGTTGTCTTTTCCTAGCGCTACCTCGCACACATGAGGGGGGAGGGGGATGGTATTCCATGTGTGGCGAGGTGGTGATGGGAATGAATAAAGGCAGACAGTTGTGAATTGTGTTCATGGGTATATATGTATGTGTCTGTGTGTGTATATATATGTGTACATTGAGATGTATAGGTATGTATATTTGCGTGTGTGGATGTGTATGTATATACATGTGTATGGGGGTGGGTTGGGCCATTTCTTTCGTCTGTTTCCTTGCGCTACCTCGCAAACGCGGGAGACAGCGACAAAGCAAAATAAATAACTAAATAAACAAATATATTCATATTCATACTATTCACCATTTCCTGCATTAGCGAGGTAGCGTTAAGAACAGAGGCCTGAGCCTTTGAGGGAATATCCTCTCTTGGCCCCCTTCTCTGTTCCTTCTTTTGGAAAATTAAAAACGAGGGGAGGATTTCCAGCCCTCCGTTCCCTTCCCTTTTAGTCGCCTTCTATGACAACCATGACTTGCTGTGAAGTTCTCAATGTAATCCTTGCCCTCCTGCTCCTTCAGAGTCTCAAAAAGACTTCTAGATTTCACCTGAAGCAATAGTAAGAATTTGATATTCTATCCACAGCATCAACAGCTTTTCCATTTTGTATATGGGCCCATGTTGTTGCTTTGTTAGTAATGTAGGCTTCATACTTGCCGAACCTTTCCCTGTTTCACGTATTTTGTCTTTATCCTTTAGAATTGTGGAGACCATCAAATGGGACAACTGTAGATCACGTGCATCACATTAATTTTTTTTTCCTCCTCCATATTGGGTGATTACCTTCATTTTCAATTCCAAATTGAGCACATTTCTTGGCTTCTTGCCAAATCTATCAACATGTGATGGAGTTTTCCTCTTGCTCATATCATCTTTGAGGTTTAATACAAAATTTTTTTAATCTAGCATGAAAATTTGCAAGATTCACATGAATAATGCACGCTTACTGAATGGTAACTGAAACCAAGAACTGAGAGATGATGATGTGATGTACACAATGCCAGGATTGTCTGATATTCACTATCATTCACACACAACCATTAACATTGGTGGACGTATGACCAAGCTTAATATTTATAGAGATGCTCTGTGGAAGGTATTAAGAATATATGGTGTGGGAGGCAAGTTGTTAGAAGCAGTGAAAAGTTTTTATCGAGGATGTAAGGCATGTGTACGTGTAGGAAGAGAGGAAAGTGATTGGTTCTCAGTGAATGTAGGTTTGCGGCAGGGGTGTGTGATGTCTCCATGGTTGTTTAATTTGTTTATGGATGGGGTTGTTAGGGAGGTAAAGGCAAGAGTTTTGGAAAGAGGGGCAAGTATGAAGTCTGTTGGGGATGAGAGAGCTTGGGAAGTGAGTCAGTTGTTGTTCGCTGATGATACAGCGCTGGTGGCTGATTCATGTGAGAAACTGCAGAAGCTGGTGACGGAGTTTGGTAAAGTGTGTGGAAGAAGAAAGTTAAGAGTAAATGTGAATAAGAGCAAGGTCATTAGGTACAGTAGGGTTGAGGGTCAAGTTTGAGTTTGAATGGAGAAAAACTGGAGGAAGTGAAGTGTTTTAGATATCTGGGAGTGGATCTGGCAGCGGATGGAACCATGGAAGCAGAATTGGACCATAGGGTGGGGGAGGGGGCGAAAATTCTGGGAGCCTTGAAGAATGTGTGGAAGTCGAGAACATTATCTCGGAAAGCAAAAATGGGTATGTTTGAAGGAATAGTGGTTCCAACAATGTTGTATGGTTGCAAGGCGTGGGCTATGGATAGAGTTGTGCGCAGGAGGATGGATGTGCTGGAAATGAGATGTCTGAGGACAATGTGTGGTGTGAGGTGGTTTGATCGAGTAAGTAACGTAAGGGTGAGAGAGATGTGTGGAAATAAAAAGAGCGTGGTTGAGAGAGCAGAAGAGGGTGTTTTGAAATGGTTTGGGCACATGGAGAGAATTAGTGAGGAAAGGTTGACCAAGAAGATATATGTGTCGGAGGTGGAGGGAACGAGGAGAAGAGGGAGACCAAATTGGAGGTGGAAAGATGGAGTGAAAAAGATTTTGTGTGATCGGGGCCTGAACTTGCAGGAGGGTGAAAGGAGGGCAAGGAATAGAGTGAATTGGAGCAATGTGGTATACCGGGGTTGACGTGCTGTCAGTGGATTGAATCAAGACATGTGAAGCGTCTGGGGTAAACCATGGAAAGCTGTGTAGGTATGTATATGTGCGTGTGTGGACGTATGTATATACATGTGTATGGGGGGGGTTGGGCCATTTCTTTCGTCTGTTTCCTTGCGCTACCTCGCAAATGCGGGAGACAGCGACAAAGTATAAAAAAAAAAAAAAAAAAAAACTTATATTTCTTATATTTTTTAGGGTTGTAAGTATGGATGGTTGTAAGGTGCATAGGTCATGAATGGGATAGACAGTACAGCACGTTACCTCTTATATACCACATCACTTCAGTTTGCTCTTTCATGCACTCCTTTCATCCTCCAGCTTCTTCAGACCCCAGGTCCTCAAAATTGTATTCACCCCACTCTTCTATCTCCAATTTGATGTCTCCCTTCTCTTTGCCCCCTTCCCTTTTGAGACATATATCATCTTTATCAACCTCTCACTCATTCTTTCTGTGTCCTAATCTCTCTTAATCATACTCTTCCTCTTCCTATGATCACACCTCTCTCTGATCCTATTACTTCTTACATGATCAACTCTCCTCATGCCACTTATTGTTTTCAAACATTTCATTTCCAACACATTCACCCTCTTACATGTACTTGTTTATATTCCATGCCTCTCATCCATACAACTCCCTAGGGACTAATATACCTTCAAACATACTCATGTTTGCCCTCCCAAATTGTGACTTCTCCACACATTTCTCAGTGCTCTCAGGACCTTTGATCCCCTACCCACCCTATGACTTACCGTTGATTTCTTGGTTCCATTCACTGCTGTGTCCACTCCAAGGTATCTAAGAAAAACTTCATCATCCAAGTTTCTCCATACAAACTCTCCCTAGCTAACCTGTATCTATGCTCTGACAAATTTAATATCCTTGCTTTTATTCACATGCACTCTCAACTTTATAATGCACTCTCAAACCTGCCACCAGTGCCAAGTCATCAGTGTATGCACTCTCAAACCTGCCACCAGTGCCAAGTCATCAGCAAACAACAACTAACTCACCTTCTATGCTCTTCTATACCCTCATCACACCTTACCTCTCTCTTCAAGATCCATATATGTTCCTCCGTCAGCAACCCATTCAGAAATAAATGAAGTCATCATAACGTGACACAACCATGTTGCAGATCCACCACATGGAATCACTCACCCTCCTCTCTGTTTACTCATCTCTTCATAAAACTCATCACTTTAGCATTCCTCCCACACCATATATTCATAATGCCACAGAGCATCTCTTTTAACCCTGCCACCTACAAGTCTTTTTGTTTCTGTAAGTATTTCTCTTACAAATGCATCAAAGCAAATACCTAAACTTATCCTTTGCCACTCCTGAATCACATTTTTCCTTTCCAATGTAATGCTTTATGTATGTCACAACCCCCTCAAACACCACTGTGTCATACAACTTGCCAGGCACGCTCAGCATACTTTCTAATTGGAACACTCCCCTTTTTCCCCTCAGCTTTTATCAGTGACACTATATCTGCATTCTGCCAATCCTTCGGCTCCTCACCATGATTTGTACATACACTGAACATCCTAATAACCAGTTAATAGAGTCATTTCCTTTCGTAAGAAATTCAATAGCAATACCATACACTCCAGCCACCTTCCCACATATCGGTTTTATACAAGACTTATCTCCTTTTTTCATTTCATCAAGCCTTTTGCCATAACTCTTTCACTTAATATACCTCCCAACCCAAAGACCCTCCATTTGCCACCTTATCCTCAAACTCTTTCAATAGATCTTCATAGTACTCATTCTTTCTCCTCTTCACATAATTGCCTCATTATTTTCAAATTTGCCACCTCCACTGATGTTCCCATCTGTTCTCTTGTTTTCCTTGTTATTTACCTCTTTCCATTTTTATGTTAAAGTTTGTTGATCTTTGCTCATTCCAACTCCCATTTACATTCTTTGACAGCCCTTACATCTTCCTCTACCTCCTATCACTTATTGCATCACATAACTAGGACCTAAAAAGCATGAATCCCAGTTTTGTATGAAGTTCAGTTCAGTAGTTTTCATTTTAAGTACATGATTAGAGACTGGAGGCCCCAAATGACAACTGAATAATGTCAAATTAAACATGAATTATAAATAAATTCTGTCAGGAAAGACTAATAATCTTTTGAATATTTAGAAAAGTAAGAGAAAAATTTGTGGTATGGTTTGAATTGCCATGTATCACATATGCTTAGATCTAATTGGCTTCAGAACACTTAACTAGTAATAAGTGAGTGATTCTGTAAATTGCATTTTTCATGATTTTTTATTTTACATGATTCTCTTCAGTAGCTTCTTATTGAATGCATGAATTAGTAGTTGTCAACATATTCAGAAATTTATTGGTGAAATAAAAAGTTTTGCCTCATCTTGTTGATAGGAATTGTATTTGTTTCAAAAATATTCAGTATAGTGAAACTATTATTATCTGTAATTCGAGACCAAAATTTTCAAACCAAAGTATGTTCTTCAGTTTCAGTTGGCAACCTTCTAGTATCAGAAAAAAGATTGAAAGATGTAAAAGCTACATGATATTTTAGATTATATGCACACCAGTTGGTATATTTACCATCCAGTGTTTTGTGGCTCTGGTTATTGTTAACACTCTCCCATGTGCTTTCTGATGCATGATGCATTGTTGTGTGTTGGTCTTGCACATTTGAGTATTTGGTGCACCCTTGACTATTACTGTGGACAGTGGCACCTTTCAAGCATCACCAGGAATTGCCCGACAGCTTCTCAAAATTGTCTACGTCTCTCATGAAGTGGAAGAGGAATTATTTAAGCCTCAGAAAGATGGAGTTATGCCTGAGGCTGACCAAGGGCAAGTCCAAGATGACACTTTTGAAGAACTCTGTTGGCATGACATCTATTTATGACATCACCAAACACCAGAAGAATACTGAGGCATTTAGTATTGCTTATTGGCTCGCATGTATTAGTATTTCCTCTACAGAAAATATTTACAAACGGATGAAGTGTTCTAAAATATGTGTGCAGTAGAAAGTGCACCAAAACTTCTGTGAGGGTTGGTGGATGAAGTAATCGTGGGTCTTGAGTAGAGTGTGCCACATTCCCACCTGTGGGTCAGTCTTGCAGTTACCACCATTGTACGCTTCTATGCAATTTGGGTGAACCTGCTGTTGTGATTTTCCTGCAACCTGATGTGTTTGTCTATGTAAATAAGGCATCCAAACATCCAACATTTTCTCCTACCCCAGAATCAGCAGTAAAATGGACCTTAGAAATGAAGCTAGAAATGTTTTGATGAAATCTGACCTACTGATGCTGGTGAGGGAACTTGAGTGCAGTTGAAAGTACACCAAAACTTATGTGAAGGTTAGCAGGTGGAGTAAGTGTGGGTCCTATGTGGAGTGTGCCACCTTCACGCCAGCAGGTCAGTCAAGGAATTACCTCCATTATGTGCAGGTCTGTGCTACTTGTGTGATTTAGATATACCTGCTAACTTTTTTCCTGCAACCCACTGTGTTTGTTATTGTGGCATCCAAACATATAGCAACATCTTTTCTAACCTCAGAAACCGTACTCAAATGGAAGAAAACCTCACAGACCTTAGAAACAAAGCTGGAAATCTGACGACTCACTGATGCTGATGAGATAGCATTGGTGCTTGGGCATGCTTACACCCTGGGTGAATCTACGTTCTGATTAACCCATTGTGAGTTGGAAATATTGTAAGTTGAAAATACATTAAATACTGTACATCTAACCTACTGAACATCATAACTTAGCTTAGCGTAACCAGAACACTTACATTAACATACAGTTAGACAAGATCATCTAACGCACAGCCAATTTTATAATAAAGTGGTGAACATCTCATTTGATTTCTTGAATACTGTATTGAAAAGAAAAGAAAGGTTGTATGGGTACTCACCATTAATGTACACAGCTGAAAGCACACCAGGCCTGAAGAATGTTTGAAGGATATTGTGGCATCCAAACATATAGCAACATCTTTTCTAACCCCAGAACCAGTACTCAAATGGAAGAGAACTTCACTGACCTTAGAAACAAAGCTGGAAGTCTTACGACACACTGATGCTGATGAGGTAGCATTAGTGTTTGGGCATGCTTACACCTTAGGTGAATCTACGTTCTGATTAACCCATTGTGAGTTGAAAATATTGCAAGTTGAAAATACATTAAATACTGTACATCTAACCAAATGAACATCATAGCTTAGCCTACCCTACCCAGAACACTTACATTAACATACAGTTGGACAAAATCATCTAACACACAGCCTATTTTATAATCAAGTGGTAAACATCTCATTTAATTTCTTGAATACTCTACTGAAAAAAAGAAAGATTGTATAGGTACTCATTGTTAATGTACACAGCTGAAAGCACACCAGGCCTGAAGAATGTTTGAAAGATACAACACTAAATTTATGTACTAGGTGATGAGGATGCTACATCGACAGGATCACCAATTTCTCTCTCTTCTGATGAGTTTCAAGAATAGCTGGTAGAAGGCACTCGTTATTACTTGGCTGACTGGAAGCTGCAGCTCATTACTTATGCGTAGCACATGAGAGAGTATTGTACTACACATCGCTAGCCTGGGAGAAGATCAAAATTCAAAATATGAAGTGTGATTTCTACTGAATGCGTATTACTATTGCATTATCATAAAGTAAAAAATTATAAATTAAGCTATTGTAAGTCAGGGATCATCTTTAGCAAGGGATGGGCAATTTCAGAATTAGTAGGAGAGCTGGCCAGAGAGCATTATTGGATTAAGTGATAATTGATAGGTGTGCGAAAGAGAGACTTTTGGCTGTTAATGTGCTGAGAGGTGCAGCTGGAGGGATGTCTGATCATTATCTTATGGAGGCGGAGGTGAAGATTTGTAGAGGTTTTCAGAGGAGAAAATGTTGGGGTGAAGAGAGTGGTGAGAGTAAGTGAGCTTAGGAAGGAGACTTGTGTGAGGAAGTACCAGGAGAGACATGAGTGCAGAATGGAGAAAGGTGAGAGCAAAGGACGTAAGGGGAGAGGGAGAAGAATGGGATGTATTTAGGGAAGCAGTGATGGCTTGCGCAAAAGATGATTGTGGCATGAGAGGCATGGGAGGTGGGCAGATTAGAAAAGGTAGTGAGTGGTGGGATGAAGTAAAATTATTAGTGAAAGAGAAGAGAGAGGCATTTGGACGATTTTTGCAGGAAAATAGTGCAAATGAGTGGGAGATGTATAAAAGAAAGAGGCAGGAGGTCAAGAGAAAGGTGCAAGAGGTGAAAAGGAGGGCAAATGAGAGTTGGGGTGAGAGAGTATCATTAAATTTTAGGGAGAATAAAAAGATGTTTTGGAAGGAGGTAAAGAAAGTGCGTAAGACAAGAGAACAAATGGGAATATTGGTGAATGGGCTAATGGGGTGGTGATAACAAGTAGTGGTGATGTGAGAAGGAGATGGAGTGAGTATTTTGAAGGTTTGTTGAATGTGTTTGATAGAGTGGCAGATATAGGGTGTTTTGGATGAGGTGGTGTGTGAAGTGAGAAGGTTAGGGAGAATGATTTGGTAAACAGAGAAGAGGTAGTAAAAGCTTCACGGAAGACGAAAATCAGCAAGGCATTGGGTTTGGATGATATTGCAGTGGAATTTATTAAAAAATGGGTGACCGTGTTGTTGACTGGTTGGTGAGGATATTCAATGTATGTATGTTGGGGTGAGAGAGTATCATTAAATTTTAGGGAGAATAAAAAGATGTTTTGGAAGGAGGTAAAGAAAGTGCGTAATACAAGAGAACAAATGGGAATATTGGTGAATGGGCTAATGGGGTGGTGATAACAAGTAGTGGTGATGTGAGAAGGAGATGGAGTGAGTATTTTGAAGGTTTGTTGAATGTGTTTGATAGAGTGGCAGATATAGGGTGTTTTGGATGAGGTGGTGTGTGAAGTGAGAAGGTTAGGGAGAATGATTTGGTAAACAGAGAAGAGGTAGTAAAAGCTTCACGGAAGATGAAAATCAGCAAGGCATTGGGTTTGGATGATATTGCAGTGGAATTTATTAAAAAATGGGTGACCGTGTTGTTGACTGGTTGGTGAGGATATTCAATATATGTATGACTCGTGGTGAGGTGCCTGAGGATTGGCGGAATGCATGCATAGTGCCATTCTACAAAGGCAAAGGGGATAAGGTGAGTGCTCAAATTACAGAGGTATAAGTTTGTTGAGTATTCCTGGGAAATTATATTAGAGGGTATTATTGATTGAGAGGGTGAAGACATATACAGAGCATCAGATTGGGGAAGAGCAGTGTGGTTTCAGAAGTGGTAGAGGATGTGTGGATCAGGTGTTTGCTCTGAAGAATGTATGTGAGAAATACTTAGAAAAGTAAATGGATTTGTATGTAGCATTTATGGATCTGGAGAAGGCATATGATAAGAGTTGATAGAGATGCTCTGTGGAAGGTATTGAGAATGTATAGTGTGGGAGGCAAGTTGTTAGAAGCAGTGAAAAGTTTTTATCGAGGATGTAAGGCATGTGTATGAGTGGGAAGAGAAAAAAGTGATTGGTTCTTAGTGAATGTTGGTTTGTGGCAGGGGAGCATAATGTCTCCATGGTTGTTTAATTTGTTTATGAATGGGGTTGTTAGGGAGGTGAATGCAAGAGTTTTGGAAAGAGGGGCAAGTATGAAGTCTGTTGTGGATGAGAGAGCTTGGGAAGTGAGTCATTTGTTGTTTGCTGATGATACAGCGCTGGTGGCTGATTCGTGTGAGAAAGTGCAGAAGCTGGTGACTGAGTTGGTAAAGTATGTGAAAGAAGAAAGCTGAGAGTAAATGTGAATAAGAGCAAGGTTATTAGATACAGTAGGGTTGAGGGACACGTCAATTGGGAGGTAAGTTTGAATTTAGAAAAACTGTAGGAAGTGAAGTGTTTTAGATATCTCGGAGTGGATTTGGCAGTGGATGGAACCATGGAAGTGGAAGTGAGTCACAGGGTGGGGGAGGGGGCAAAAGTTCTGGGAACGTTGAAAATGTGTGGAAGTCGAGAACATTATCTTGGAAAGCAAAAATGGGTATGTTTGAAGGAATTGTGGTTGTAACGATGTTATGTGGTTGCGAGGCGTGGGCTATGGATAGAGTTGAGCAGAGGGGGAGGGTGGATGTGTTGGAAATGAGATGTTTGAGGACAATATGTGGTGTGAGGTGGTTTGATCGGGTAAGTAATGAAAAGGTAAGAGAGATGTGTGGTAACAAAAAGAGTGTGGTTGAAAGAGCAGAGGAGGGTGTTTTGAAATGGTTTGGTCACAAGGAGAGAATGAATGAGGAAAGATTGACCAAGAGGATATATGTCTCAGAGGTGGAGGGAATGATGAGAAGTGGGAGACCAAATTGGAGGTGGAAAGATGGAGTGAAAAAGATTTTGAGTGATAGGGGCCTGAACAGGCAGGAGGGTGAAAGGCGTGCAAGAAATACAGTAAATTGGAACGATGTGGTATACCGGGGTTGACTTACTGTCAATGGATTGACCCAGGGCATGTGAACCATCTAGGGTAAACCATGGAAAATATTGTGGAGCTAGGATGTGGAAAGAGAGCTGTGGTTTCTGTACATTATACATGACAGCTAGAGACTGAGTGTGAACAAATGTGGCCTTTGTTGTCTTTTCTTAGCACTACCTCGCGCGCATGCGGGAGGAGGGAGTTTTCATGTATGGCGGGGTGGCGACTGGAATGAATAAAGGCAGCAAGTATAAATTATGTATGTGTGTAAATATGTATATGTCTTTGCATGTATATATATGTATACGTTGAAATGTATAAGTATGTGTATGTGTACATGTGTATTTATATACATGGGTATGTGGGTGGGTTGGGCCATTCATTCGTCTCTTTCCTTCTCTATCTCGCTAATGCGGGAGACCGATAAAATATAATGAATATTAAAGAAAATATATATATTTTGCACGTCATCAAGGTATTCCTATGAGTGAACGGGGAAGATGAAACACGATAAGTTTCATTTTCCCCATGGACTCATAGGAATATATATATATATATATATATATATATATATATATATATATATATATATATATATATATATATATATATATATATATATATATACATACACAAATTACAGAGGTATAAGTTTGTTGAGTATTCCTGGTTAATTATATGGGAGGGTATTGATTGAGAGGGTGAAGGCATGTACAGAGCATCAGATTGGGGAAGAGCAGTGTGGTTTCAGAAGTGGTAGAGGATGTGTGGATCAGGTGTTTGCTTTGAAGAATGTATGTGAGAAATACTTAGAAAAGCAAATGGATTTGTATGTAGCATTTATGGATCTGGAGAAGGCATATGATAGAGTTGATAGAGATGCTCTGTGGAAGGTATTAAGAATATATGGTGTGGGAGGAAAGTTGTTAGAAGCAGTGAAAAGTTTTTATCGAGGATGTAAGGCATGTGTACGTGTAGGAAGAGAGGAAAGTGATTGGTTCTCAGTGAATGTAGGTTTGCGGTAGGGGTGTGTGATGTCTCCATGGTTGTTTAATTTGTTTATGGATGGGGTTGTTAGGGAGGTAAATGCAAGAGTTTTGGAAAGAGGGGCAAGTATGAAGTCTGTTGGGGATGAGAGAGCTTGGGAAGTGAGTCAGTTGTTGTTCGCTGATGATACAGCGCTGGTGGCTGATTCATGCGAGAAACTGCAGAAGCTGGTGACTGAGTTTGGAAAAGTGTGTGGAAGAAGAAAGTTAAGAGTAAATGTGAATAAGAGCAAGGTTATTAGGTACAGTAGGGTTGAGGGTCAAGTCAATTGGGAGGTGAGTTTGAATGGAGAAAAACTGGAGGAAGTGAAGTGTTTTAGATACCTGGGAGTGGATCTGGCAGCGGATGGAACCATGGAAGCGGAAGTGGATCATAGGGTGGGGGAGGGGGCGAAAATCCTGGGGGCCTTGAAGAATGTGTGGAAGTCAAGAACATTATCTCGGAAAGCAAAAATGGGTATGTTTGAAGGAATAGTGGTTCCAACAATGTTGTATGGTTGCGAGGCGTGGGCTATGGATAGAGTTATGTGCAGGAGGATGGATGTGCTGGAAATGAGATGTTTGAGGACAATGTGTGGTGTGAGGTGGTTTGATTGAGTGAGTAACGTAAGGGTAAGAGAGATGTGTGGAAATAGAAAGAGCGTGGTTGAGAGAGCAGAAGAGGGTGTTTTGAAGTGGTTTGGGCACATGGAGAGGATGAGTGAGGAAAGATTGACCAAGAGGATATATGTGTCGGAGGTGGAGGGAACAAGGAGAAGAGGGAGACCAAATTGGAGGTGGAAAGATGGAGTGAAAAAGATTTTGTGTGATCGGGGCCTGAACATGCAGGAGGGTGAAAGGAGGGCAAGGAATAGAGTGAATTGGAGCGATGTGGTATACCGGGGTTGACGTGCTGTCAGTGGATTGAAGCAAGGCATGTGAAGCATCTGGGGTAAACCATGGAAAGCTGTGTAGGTATGTATATTTGCGTGTGTGGACGTATGTATATACATGTGTATGGGGGGGGTTGGGCCATTTCTTTCGTCTGTTTCCTTGCGCTACCTTGCAAACGCGGGAGACAGCGACAAAGTATAATAAAAAAAAATAATAATATATATATATTTTTTTTTTTTTTTTTTTTTTTTTTTTTTTTGCCGCTGTCTCGCGCGTTTGCGAGGTAGCGCAAGGAAACAGAAGAAAGAAATGGCCCAACCCCCCCCCCATACACATGTATATACATACGTCCACACACGCAAATATACATACCTACACAGCTTTCCATGGTTTACCCCAGACGCTTCACATGCCCCGATTCAATCCACTGACAGCACGTCAACCCCGGTATACCACATCGCTCCAATTCACTCTATTCCTTGCCCTCCTTTCACCCTCCTGCATGTTCAGGCCCCGATCACACAAAATCTTTTTCACTCCATCTTTCCACCTCCAATTTGGTCTCCCTCTTCTCCTCGTTCCCTCCACCTCCGACACATATATCCTCTTGGTCAATCTTTCCTCACTCATTCTCTCCATGTGCCCAAACCATTTCAAAACACCCTCTTCTGCTCTCTCAACCACGCTCTTTTTATTTCCACACATCTCTCTTGCCCTTACGTTACTTACTCGATCAAACCACCTCACACCACACATTTTCCTCAAACATCTCATTTCCAGCACATCCATCCTCCAGCGCACAACTCTATCCATAGCCCACGCCTCGCAACCATACAACATTGTTGGAACCACTATTCCTTCAAACATACCCATTTTTTGCTTTCCGAGATAATGTTCTCGACTTCCACACATTCTTCAAGGCTCCCAGAATTTTCGCCCCCTCCCCCACCCTATGATCCACTTCCGCTTCCATGGTTCCATCCGCTGCCAGATCCACTCCCAGATATCTAAAACACTTCACTTCCTCCAGTTTTTCTCCATTCAAACTCACCTCCCAATTGACTTGACCCTCAACCCTACTGTACCTAATAACCTTGCTCTTATTCACATTTACTCTTAACTTTCTTCTTTCACACACTTTACCAAACTCAGTCACCAGCTTCTGCAGTTTCTCACATGAATCAGCCACCAGCGCTGTATCATCAGCGAACAACTGACTCACTTCCCAAGCTCTCTCATCCCCAACAGACTTCATACTTGCCCCTCTTTCCAAAACTCTTGCATTCACCTCCCTAACAACCCCATCCATAAACAAATTAAACAACCATGGAGACATCACACACCCCTGCCGCAAACCTACATTCACTGAGAACCAATCACTTTCCTCTCTTCCTACACGTACACATGCCTTACATCCCCGATAAAAACCCCTCACTGCTTCTAACAACTTGCCTCCCACACCATATATTCTTAATACCTTCCACAGAGCATCTCTATCAACTCTATCATATGCCTTCTCCAGATCCATAAATGCTACATACAAATCCATTTGCTTTTCTAAGTATTTCTCACATACATTCTTCAAAGCAAACACCTGATCCACACATCCTCTACCACTTCTGAAACCACACTGCTCTTCCCCAATCTGATGCTCTGTACATGCCTTCACCCTCTCAATCAATACCCTCGCATATAATTTACCAGGAATACTCAACAAACTTATACCTCTGTAATTTGAGCACTCACTCTTATCCCCTTAGCCTTTGTACAATGGCACTATGCACGCATTCCGCCAATCCTCAGGCACCTCACCGTGAGTCATACATGCATTAAATAACCTTACCAACCAGTCAACAATACAGTCACCCCCTTTTTTAATAAATTCCACTGCAATACCATCCAAACCTGCTGCCTTGCTGGCTTTCATCTTCCGCAAGGCTTTTACTACCTCTTCTCTGTTTACCAAATCATTTTCCCCAACCCTCTAACTTTGCACACCACCTCGACCAAAACACCCTATATCTGCCACTCTATCATCAAACACATTCAACAAACCTTCAAAATACTCACTCCATCTCCTTCTCACATCACCACTACTTGTTATCACCTCCCCATTTGCGCCCTTCACTGAAGTTCCCATTTGCTCCCTTGTCTTACGCACTTTATTTACCTCCTTCCAGAACATCTTTTTATTCTCCCTAAAATTTAATGATACTCTCTCACCCCAACTCTCATTTGCCCTTTTTTTCACCTCTTGCACCTTTCTCTTGACCTCCTGTCTCTTTCTTTTATACGTCTCCCACTGAACTGCATTTTTTCCCTGCAAAAATCGTCCAAATGCCTCTCTCTTCTCTTTCACTAATACTCTTACTTCTTCATCCCACCAATCACTACCCTTTCTAATCAACCCACCTCCCACTCTTCTCATGCCACAAGCATGTTTTGCTCAATCCATCACTGATTCCCTAAATACATCCCATTCCTCCCCCACTCCCCTTACTTCCATTGTTCTCACCTTTTTCCATTCTGTACTCAGTCTCTCCTGGTACTTCCTCACACAAGTCTCCTTCCCAAGCTCACTTACTCTCACCACCCTCTTCACCCCAACATTCACTCTTCTTTTCTGAAAATCCATACAAATCTTCACCTTAACCTCCACAAGAAAATGATCAGACATCCCTCCAGTTGCGCCTCTCAGCACATTAACATCCAAAAGTCTCTCTTTCACACGCCTGTCAATTAACACGTAATCCAATAACGCTCTCTGGCCATCTCTCCTACTTACATACGTATACTTATTTATATCTCGCTTTTTAAACCAGGTATTCCCAATCACCAGTCCTTTTTCAGCACATAAATCTACAAGCTCTTCACCATTTCCATTTACAACACTGAACACCCCATGTATACCAATTATTCCCTAAACTGCCACATTACTCACCTTTGCATTCAAATCACTCATCACTATAACCCGGTCTCATGCATTAAAACCACTAACACACTCATTTAGCTGCTCCCAAAACACTTGCCTCCCATGATCTTTCTTCTCATGCCCAGGTGCATATGCACCAATAATCATCCATCTCTTTCCATCAACTTTCAGTTTTACCCATATTAATCGAGAATTTACTTACTTACATTCTATCACATACACCCACAATGCCTGTTTCAGGAGTACTGCTACTCTTTCCCTTGCTCTTGTCCTCTCACTAACCCCTGACTTTACTCTCAAGACATTCCCAAACCACTCTTCCCCTTTACCCTTGAGCTTCGTCTCACTCAGAGCCAAAACATCCAGGTTCCTTTCCTCAAACATACTACCTATCTCTCCTTTTTTCACATCTTGGTTACATCCACACACATTTAGACACCCCAGTCTGAGCCTTCAAGGAGGATGAGCACTCTCCGCGTGACTCCTTCTTCTGTTTCCCGTTTTAGAAAGTTAAAAAAAAATACAAGGAGGGGAGGATTTCTGGCCCCCCGCTCCCGTCCCCTCTAGTCGCCTTCTACGACACGCGAGGAACGCGTGGGAAGTATTCTTTCACCCCATCCCCAGGGATAATATACATATATATGCATATATATATACATACACATACATACGCACTTATACACACATACATATATATACATATGAAAAAAATGTAAGAAATAATTTAGAAAACTGAAACTTCTAGCTTGAAATGAAATGAAAAAAAAATGAATGTCACATAATGGTTTAATCTCTGGCTATGGAAAAGGGAAATGTATAATATATATATATTTATTTATGTTTTGCGAGCAGCTGAATGAGTGTGTTAGTGGTTTTGATGCACAAGACCGGGTTATAGTGATGGGTGATTTGAATGCAAAGGTGAGTAATGTGACAGTTGAGGGAATAATTGGTATACATGGGGTGTTCAGTGTTGTAAATGGAAATGGTAAAGAGCTTGTAGATTTATGTGCTGAAAAAGGACTGGTGATTGGGAATACCTGGTTTAAAAAGCGAGATATACATAAGTATACGTATGTAAGCAGTAGAGATGGCCAGAGAGCGTTATTGGATTACATGGTGAGAGTAAGTGAGCTTGGGAAGGAGACTTGTGTGAGGAAGTACCGGGAGAGACTGAGTACAGAATGGAAAAAGGTGAGAACAAAGGACGTAAGGGGAGTGGGGGAGGAATGGGATGTATTTAGGGGGGCAGTGATGGCTTTTGCAAAAGATGCTTGTGGCATGAGAAGACATCCATAGACTCTATCCATAGCCCACGCCTCGAAACCATACAACATTGTTGGAACCACTATTCCTTCAAACATACCCATTTTTACTTTCCGAGATAATGTTCTCGACTTCCAAACATTCATCAAAGCTCCCAGGATTTTCGCCCCCTCCCCCACTATATGATTCACTTCTGCTTCCATGATTCCATCCGCTGCCAGATCCACTCCCAGATATCTAAAACACTTTACTTCCTCCAGTTTTTCTCCATTCAAACTTACCTCACAATTGACTTGTCTCTCAACCTTACTGTACCTAATAAACTTGCTCTTATTCACATTTACTCTTAACTTTCTTCTTTCACACACTTTACCAAACTCAGTCACCAGCTTCTGCAGTTTCTCGCATGAATCAGCCGCCAGCACTGTATCATCAGCGAACAACAACCGACTCACTTCCCAAGCTCTCTCATCCACAACAGACTGCATACTTGCCCCTCTTTCCAAAACTCTTGCATTCACCTCCCTAACAACCCCATCCATGAACAAATTAAACAACCATGGAGACATCACACACCTCTGCCGCAAACCTACATTCACTGAGAACCAATCACTTTCCTCTCTTCCTACATGTACACATGCCTTACATCCTCGATAAAAACTTTTCACTGCTTCTAACAACTTGCCTCCCACACCATATATTCTTAATACCTTCCACAGAGCATCTCTATCAACTCTAACATATGTCTTCTCCAGATCCATAAATGCTGCATACAAATCCATTTGCCTTTCTAAGTATTTCTCGCATACATTCTTCAAAGCAAACACCTGATCCACACATCCTCTACCACTTCTGAAACCACACTGCTCCTCCCCAATCTGATGCTCTGTACATGCCTTCACCCTCTCAATCAATACCCTCCCTTATAATTTACCAGGAATACTCAACAAACTTATACCTCTGTAATTTGAGGACTCACTCTTATCCCCCTTGCCTTTGTACAATGGCACTATGCAAGCATTCCGCCAATCCTCAGACACATCACCATGAATCATATATACATTAAATAACCTTACCAACCAGTCAACAATACAGTCACCCCTTTTTTTTATGATAAATGTATATATATATTTTTTTTATTTTTTGCTTTGTTGCTGTCTCCCGCGTTTGCGAGGTAGCACGAGGAAACAAACGAAAGAAATGGCCCAACCCACCCCCATACACATGTATATACATACGTCCACACACGCAAATATACATACCTACACAGCTTTCCATGGTTTACCCCAGACGCTTCACATGCCCTGATTCAATCCACTGACAGCACGTCAACCCCGGTATACCACATCGCTCCAATTCACTCTTTTCCTTGCCCTCCTTTCACCCTCCTGCATGTTCAGGCCCTGATCACACAAAATCTTTTTCACTCCATCTTTCCACCTCCAATTTGGTCTCCCACCTCTCCTCGTTCCCTCCACCTCCGACACATATATCCTCTTGGTCAATCTTTCCTCACTCATTCTCTCCATGTGCCCAAACCATTTCAAAACACCCTCTTCTGCTCTCTCAACCACACTCTTATTATTTCCACACATCTGTCTTACCCTTACGTTACTCACTCGATCAAACCACCTCACACAAAACACTGTCCTCAAACATCTCATTTCCAGCACATCCATCCTCCTGCGCACAACTCTACCCATAGCCCACGCCTCGCAACCATACAACATTGTTGGAACCACTATTCCTTTAAACATACCCATTTTTGCTTTCCGATATAATGTTCTCGACTTCCACACATTCTTCAAGGCTCCCAGAATTTTCGCCCCCTCCCCCACCCTATGATCCACTTCCGCTTCCATGGTACCATCCGCTGCCAGATCCACTCCCAGATATCTAAAACACTTTACTTCCTCCAGTTTTTCTCCATTCAAACTTACCTCCCAATTGACGTGACCCTCAACCCTACTGTACCTAATAACCTTGCTCTTATTCACATTTACTCTTAACTTTCTTCTTTCACATACTTTACCAAACTCAGTCACCAGCTTCTGCAGTTTCTCACATGAATCAGCCACCAGCGCTGTATCATCAGTGAACAACAACTGACTCACTTCCCAAGCTCTCTCATCCACAACAGACTTCATACTTGCCCCTCTTTCCAAAACTCTTGCATTCACCTCCCTAACAACCCCATCCATAAACAAATTAAACAACCATGGAGACATCACACACCTCTGCCGCAAACCTACATTCACTGAGAACCAATCACTCTCCTCTCTTGCTACTCATACACATTCCTTACATCCTCGATAAAAACTTTTCACTGCTTCTAACAACTTGCCTCCCACACCATATATTCTTAATACCTTCCACAGAGCATCTCTATCAACTCTATCATATGCCTTCTCCAGATCCATAAATGCTACATACAAATCCATTTGCTTTTCTAAGTATTTCTCGCATACATTCTTCAAAGCAAACACCTGATCCGCATATCCTCTACCAGTTCTGAAACCACACTGCTCTTCCCCAATCTGATGCTCTGTACATGCCTTTACCCTCTCAATCAATACCCTCCCATATAATTTACCAGGAATACTCAACAAACTTATACCTCTGAAATTTGAGCACTCACTCTTATCCCCTTTGCCTTTGTACAATGGCACTATGCATGCATTCCGCCAGTCCTCAGGCACCTCACCATGAGTCATACATACATTAAATAACCTTACCAACCAGTCAATAATACAGTCACCCCCTTTTTTAATAGATTCCACTGCAGTACCATCCAAACCCGCTGCCTTGCCGGCTTTCATCTTCCACAAAGCTTTTACTACCTCTTCTCTGTTTACCAAATCATTTTCCCCAACCCTCTCACTTTGCACACCACCTCGACCAAAACACCCTATATCTGCCACTCTATCATCAAACACATTCAACAAACCTTCAAAATACTCACTAAATCTCCTTCTCACATCACCACTACTTGTTATCACCTCCCCATTTGCGCCCTTCACTGAAGTTCCCATTTGCTCCCTTGTCTTACGCACTTTATTTACCTCCTTCCAGAACATCTTTTTATTCTCCCTAAAATTTAATTATACTCTCTCACCCCAACTCTCATTTGCCCTCTTTTTCACATCTTGCACCTTTCTCTTGACCTCCTGTCTCTTTCTTTTATACATCTCCTACTCAATTGCATTTTTTCCCTGCAAAAATCGTCCAAATGCCTCTCTCTTCTCTTTCACTAATAATCTTACTTCTTCATCACACCATTCACTACCCTTTCTAATCAACCCACCTACCACTCTTCTCATGCCACAAGCGTCTTTTGCGCAATCCATCACTGATTCCCTAAATACATCCCATTCCTCCCCCACTCCCCTTAATTCTATTGTTCTCACCTTTTTCCATTCTGTACTCAGTCTCTCCTGGTACTTCCTCACACAAGTCTCCTTCCCAAGCTCACATACTCTCACCACCCTCTTCACCCCAACATTCACTCTTCTTTTCTGAAAACCCAACCAAATCTTCACCTTAGCCTCCACGAGATAATGATCAGACATCCCTCCAGTTGCACCTCTCAGCACATTAACATCCAAAAGTCTCTCTTTTGCGCGCCTGTCAATTAACACGTAATCCAATAACGCTCTCTGGCCATCTCTCCTACTTACATACGTATACTTATGTACATCTCTCTTTTTAAACCAGGTATTCCCAATCACCAGTCCTTTTTGAGCACATAAGTCTACAAGCTCTTTAGCATTTCCATTTACAACACTGAACACCCCAAGTATACCAATTATCCCTCAACTGCCACATTACTCACCTTTGCATTCAAATCACCCATCACTATGACCCGGTCTCGTGCATCAAAACCACTAACACACTCATTCAGCTGCTCCCAAAGCATATGTATATATATATATATATTTTTTTTTTTTTTTTTTTTTTTTATACTTTGTCGCTGTCTCCCGCGTTTGCGAGGTAGCGCAAGGAAACAGACGAAAGAAATGGCCCAACCCCCCCCCCCCATACACATGTACATACACACGTCCACACACGCAAATATACATACCTACACAGCTTTCCATGGTTTACCCCAGACGCTTCACATGCCTTGCTTCAATCCACTGACAGCACGTCAACCCCTGTATACCACATGACTCCAATTCACTCTATTTCTTGCCCTCCTTTCACCCTCCTGCATGTTCAGGCCCCGATCACACAAAATCTTTTTCACTCCATCTTTCCACCTCCAATTTGGTCTCCCTCTTCTCCTCGTTCCCTCCACCTCCGACACATATATCCTCTTGGTCAATCTCTCCTCACTCATTCTCTCCATGTGCCCAAACCATTTCAAAACACCCTCTTCTGCTCTCTCAACCACGCTCTTTTTATTTCCACACCTCTCTCTTACCCTTACGTTACTTACTCGATCAAACCACCTCACACCACACATTGTCCTCAAACATCTCATTTCCAGCACATCCATCCTCCTGCGCACATCTCTATCCATAGCCCACGCCTCGCAACCATACAACATTGTTGGAACCACTATTCCCTCAAACATACCCATTTTTGCTTTCCGAGATAATGTTCTCGACTTCCACACATTTTTCAAGGCTCCCAAAATTTTCGCCCCCTCCCCCACCCTATGATCCACTTCCGCTTCCATGGTTCCATCCGCTGACAGATCCACTCCCAGATATCTAAAACACTTCACTTCCTCCAGTTTTTCTCCATTCAAACTCACCTCCCAATTGACTTGACCCTCACCCCTACTGTACCTAATAACCTTGCTCTTATTCACATTTACTCTCAACTTTCTTCTTCCACACACTTTACCAAACTCAGTCACCAGCTTCTGCAGTTTCTCACATGAATCAGCCACCAGCGCTGTATCATCAGCGAACAACAACTGACTCACTTCCCAAGCTCTCTCATCCCCAACAGACTTCATACTTGCCCCTCTTTCCAGGACTCTTGCATTTACCTCCCTTACAACCCCATCCATAAACAAATTAAACAACCATGGAGACATCACACACCCCTGCCGCAAACCTACATTCACTGAGAACCAATCACTTTCCTCTCTTCCTACACGTACACATGCCTTACATCCTCGATAAAAACTTTTCACTGCTTCTAACAACTTGCCTCCCACACCATATATTCTTAATACCTTCCACAGAGCATCTCTATCAACTCTATCATATGCCTTCTCCAGATCCATAAATGCTACATACAAATCCATTTGCTTTTCTAAGTATTTCTCACATACATTCTTCAAAGCAAACACCTGATCCACACATCCTCTACCACTTCTGAAACCGCACTGCTCTTCCCCAATCTGATGCTCTGTACATGCCTTCACCCTCTCAATCAATACCCTCCCATATAATTTACCAGGAATACTCAACAAACTTATACCTCTGTAATTTGAGCACTCACTCTTATCCCCTTTGCCTTTGTACAATGGCACTATGCACGCATTCCGCCAATCCTCAGGCACCTCACCATGAGTCATACATACATTAAATAACCTTACCAACCAGTCAACAATACAGTCACCCCCTTTCTTAATAAATTCCACTGCAATGCCATCCAAACCTGCTGCCTTGCCGGCTTTCATCTTCCGCAAAGCTTTTACTACCTCTTCTCTGTTTACCAAATCATTTTCCCTAACCCTCTCACTTTGCACACCACCTCGACCAAAACACCCTATATCTGCAACTCTGTCATCAGACACATTCAACAAACCTTCAAAATACTCATTCCATCTCCTTCTCACATCACCGCTACTTGTTATCACCTCCCCATTTACGCCCTTCACTGAAGTTCCCATTTGCTCCATTTGAGTGGTGGGATGAAGAAGTAAGAGTATTAGTGAAAGAGAAGAGAGAGGCATTTGGACGATTTTTGCAGGGAAAAAATGCATTTGAGTGGGAGAAGTATAAAAGAAAGAGACAGGAGGTCAAGAGAAAGGTGCAAGAGGTGAAAAAAAGGGCAAATGAGAGTTGGGGTGAGAGACTATCAGTAAATTTTAGGGAGAATAAAAAGATGTTCTGGAAGGAGGTAAATAGGGTGCGTAAGATATATATATATATATATATATATATATATATATATATTGCAATTGAGTGGGAGATGTATAAAAGAAAGAGACAGGAGGTCAAGAGAAAGGTGCAAGAGGTGAAAAAAAGGGTAAATGAGAGTTGGGGTGAGAGAGTATTATTAAATTTTAGGGAGAATAAAAAGATGTTCTGGAAGGAGGTAAATAAAGTGCGTAAGACAAGGGAGCAAATGGGAACTTCAATGAAGGGCGCAAATGGGGAGGTGATAACAAGTAGTGGTGATGTGAGAAGGAGATGGAGTGAGTATTTTGAAGGTTTGTTGAATGTGTTTGATGATAGAGTGGCAGATATAGGGTGTCTTGGTCGAGGTGGTGTGCAAAGTGAGAGGGTTAGGGAAAATGATTTGGTAAACAGAGAAGAGGTAGTGAAAGCTTTGCGGAAGATGAAAGCCGGGAAGGCAGCAGGTTTGGATGGTATTGCAGTGGAATTTATTAAAAAAGGGGGTGACTGTATTGTTGACTGGTTGGTAAGGTTATTTAATGTATGTATGATTCATGGTGAGGTGCCTGAGGATTGGCGGAATGCGTGCATAGTGCCATTGTACAAAGGCAAAGGGGATAAGAGTGAGTGCTCAAGTTACAGAGGTATAAGTTTGTTGAGTATTCCTGGTAAATTATATGGGAGGGTATTGATTGAGAGGGTGAAGGCATGTACAGAGCATCAGATTGGGGAAGAGCAGTGTGGTTTCAGAAGTGGTAGAGGATGTGTGGATCAGGTGTTTGCTTTGAAGAATGTATGTGAGAAATACTTAGAAAAGCAAATGGATTTGTATGTAGCATTTATGGATCTGGAGAAGGCATATGATAGAGTTGATAGAGATGCTCTGTGGAAGGTATTAAGAATATATGGTGTGGGAGGAAAGTTGTTAGAAGCAGTGAAAAGTTTTTATCGAGGATGTAAGGCATGTGTACGTGTAGGAAGAGAGGAAAGTGATTGGTTCTCAGTGAATGTAGGTTTGCGGCAGGGGTGTGTGATGTCTCCATGGTTGTTTAATTTGTTTATGGATGTGGTTGTTAGGGAGGTAAATGCAAGAGTTTTGGAAAGAGGGGCAAGTATGAAGTCTGTTGTGGATGAGAGAGCTTGGGAAGTGAGTCAGTTGTTGTTCGCTGATGATACAGCGCTGGTGGCTGATTCATGTGAGAAACTGCAGAAGCTGGTGACTGAGTTTGGTAAAGTGTGTGGAAGAAGAAAGTTAAGAGTAAATGTGAATAAGAGCAAGGTTATTAGGTACAGTAGGGTTGAGGGTCAAGTCAATTGGGAGGTGAGTTTGAATGGAGAAAAACTGGAGGAAGTGAAGTGTTTTAGATATCTGGGAGTGGATCTGGCAGCGGATGGAACCATGGAAGCGGAAGTGGATCATAGGGTGGGGGAGGGGGCGAAAATTCTGGGGGCCTTGAAGAATGTGTGGAAGTCGAGAACATTATCTCGGAAAGCAAAAATGGGTATGTTTGAAGGAATAGTGGTTGCAACAATGTTGAATGGTTGCGAGGCGTGGGCTATGGATAGAGTTGTGCGCAGGAGGATGGATGTGCTGGAAATGAGATGTTTGAGGACAATGTGTGGTGTTAGGTGGTTTGATCGAGTGAGTAACGTAAGGGTAAGAGAGATGTGTGGAAATAAAAAGAGCATGGTTGAGAGAGCAGAAGAGGGTGTTTTGAAGTGGTTTGGGCACATGGAGAGGATGAGTGAGGAAAGATTGACCAAGAGGATATATGTGTCGGAGGTGGAGGGAACGAGGAGAAGAGGGAGACCATATTGGAGGTGGAAAGATGGAGTGAAAAAGATTTTGTGTGATCGGGGCCTGAACATGCAGGAGGGTGAAAGGAGGGCAAGGAATAGAGTGAATTGGAGCGATGTGGTATACCGGGGTTGACGTGCTGTCAGTGGATTGAATCAAGGCATGTGAAGCGTCTGGGGTAAACCATGGAAAGCTGTGTAGGTATGTATATTTGCGTGTGTGGACGTATGTATATACATGTGTATGGGGGGGGGTTGGGCCATTTCTTTCGTCTGTTTCCTTGCGCTACCTTGCAAACGCGGGAGACAGCGACAAAGTATAATAAAAAAAGAAAATAAATAATATATATATATATATATATATATATATATATATATATATATATATATATATATATATATATATATATATATATATGCTTGTGGCAGGAGAAGCGTGGGAGGTGGGTTGATTAGAAAGGGTAGTGAGTGGTGGAATGAAGAAGTAAGATTATTAGTGAAAGAGAAGAGAGAGGCATTTGGACGATTTTTGCAGGGAAAAAATGCAATTGAGTGGGAGATGTATAAAAGAAAGAGACAGGAGGTCAAGAGAAAGGTGCAAGAGATGAAAAAGAGGACAAATGAGAGTTGGGGTGAGAGAGTATCATTAAATTTTAGGGAGAATAAAAAGATGTTCTGGAAGGAGGTAAATAAAGTGCGTAAGACAAGGGAGCAAATGGGAACTTCAGTGAAGGGCTCTAATGGGGAGATGAAAACAAGTAGTGGTGATGTGCAAGTAGTGTGATGTGAGAAGGAGATGGAGTGAGTATTTTGAAGGTTTGTTGAATGTGTTTGATGATAGAGTGGCAGATAGAGGGTGTTTTGGTTGAGGTGGTGTGCAAAGTGAGAGGGTTAGGGAAAATGATTTGGTAAACAGAGAAGAGGTAGTAAAAGCTTTGCAGAAGATGAAAGCCGGCAAGGCAGCAGGTTTGGATGGTATTGCAGTGGAATCTATTAAAAAAGGGGGTGACTGTATTGTTGACTGGTTGGTAAGGTTATTTAAAGTATGTATGACTCATGGTGAGGTGCCTGAGGATTGGCGGAATGCGTCCATAGTGCCTTTGTACAAAGGCAAAGGGGATAAGAGTGAGTGCTCAAATTACAGAGGTATAAGTTTGTTGAGTATTCCTGGTAACCTATATGGGAGGGTATTGATTGTGAGGATGAAGGCATGTACAGAGCATCAGATTGGGGAAGAGCAGTGTGGTTTCAGAAGTGGTAGAGGATGTGTGGATCAGGTGTTTGCTTTGAAGAATGTATGTGAGAAATACTTAGAAAAGCAAATGGATTTGTATGTAGCATTTATGGATCTGGAGAAGGCATATGATAGAGTTGATAGAGATGCTCTGTGGAAGGTATTAAGAATATATGGTGTGGGAGGAAAGTTGTTAGAAGCAGTGAAAAGTTTTTATCGAGGATGTAAGGCATGTGTACGTGTAGGAAGAGAGGAAAGTGATTGGTTCTCAGTGAATGTAGGTTTGCGGCAGGGGTGTGTGATGTCTCCATGGTTGTTTAATTTGTTTATGGATGTGGTTGTTAGGGAGGTAAATGCAAGAGTTTTGGAAAGAGGGGCAAGTATGAAGTCTGTTGTGGATGAGAGAGCTTGGGAAGTGAGTCAGTTGTTGTTCGCTGATGATACAGCGCTGGTGGCTGATTCATGTGAGAAACTGCAGAAGCTGGTGACTGAGTTTGGTAAAGTGTGTGGAAGAAGAAAGTTAAGAGTAAATGTGAATAAGAGCAAGGTTATTAGGTACAGTAGGGTTGAGGGTCAAGTCAATTGGGAGGTGAGTTTGAATGGAGAAAAACTGGAGGAAGTGAAGTGTTTTAGATATCTGGGAGTGGATCTGGCAGCGGATGGAACCATGGAAGCGGAAGTGGATCATAGGGTGGGGGAGGGGGCGAAAATTCTGGGGGCCTTGAAGAATGTGTGGAAGTCGAGAACATTATCTCGGAAAGCAAAAATGGGTATGTTTGAAGGAATAGTGGTTGCAACAATGTTGAATGGTTGCGAGGCGTGGGCTATGGATAGAGTTGTGCGCAGGAGGATGGATGTGCTGGAAATGAGATGTTTGAGGACAATGTGTGGTGTTAGGTGGTTTGATCGAGTGAGTAACGTAAGGGTAAGAGAGATGTGTGGAAATAAAAAGAGCATGGTTGAGAGAGCAGAAGAGGGTGTTTTGAAGTGGTTTGGGCACATGGAGAGGATGAGTGAGGAAAGATTGACCAAGAGGATATATGTGTCGGAGGTGGAGGGAACGAGGAGAAGAGGGAGACCATATTGGAGGTGGAAAGATGGAGTGAAAAAGATTTTGTGTGATCGGGGCCTGAACATGCAGGAGGGTGAAAGGAGGGCAAGGAATAGAGTGAATTGGAGCGATGTGGTATACCGGGGTTGACGTGCTGTCAGTGGATTGAATCAAGGCATGTGAAGCGTCTGGGGTAAACCATGGAAAGCTGTGTAGGTATGTATATTTGCGTGTGTGGACGTATGTATATACATGTGTATGGGGGGGGGTTGGGCCATTTCTTTCGTCTGTTTCCTTGCGCTACCTTGCAAACGCGGGAGACAGCGACAAAGTATAATAAAAAAATAAAATAAATAATATATATATATATATATATATATATATATATATATATATATATATATATATATATATATATGCTTGTGGCAGGAGAAGCGTGGGAGGTGGGTTGATTAGAAAGGGTAGTGAGTGGTGGAATGAAGAAGTAAGATTATTAGTGAAAGAGAAGAGAGAGGCATTTGGACGATTTTTGCAGGGAAAAAATGCAATTGAGTGGGAGATGTATAAAAGAAAGAGACAGGAGGTCAAGAGAAAGGTGCAAGAGATGAAAAAGAGGACAAATGAGAGTTGGGGTGAGAGAGTATCATTAAATTTTAGGGAGAATAAAAAGATGTTCTGGAAGGAGGTAAATAAAGTGCGTAAGACAAGGGAGCAAATGGGAACTTCAGTGAAGGGCTCTAATGGGGAGATGAAAACAAGTAGTGGTGATGTGCAAGTAGTGTGATGTGAGAAGGAGATGGAGTGAGTATTTTGAAGGTTTGTTGAATGTGTTTGATGATAGAGTGGCAGATAGAGGGTGTTTTGGTTGAGGTGGTGTGCAAAGTGAGAGGGTTAGGGAAAATGATTTGGTAAACAGAGAAGAGGTAGTAAAAGCTTTGCAGAAGATGAAAGCCGGCAAGGCAGCAGGTTTGGATGGTATTGCAGTGGAATCTATTAAAAAAGGGGGTGACTGTATTGTTGACTGGTTGGTAAGGTTATTTAAAGTATGTATGACTCATGGTGAGGTGCCTGAGGATTGGCGGAATGCGTCCATAGTGCCTTTGTACAAAGGCAAAGGGGATAAGAGTGAGTGCTCAAATTACAGAGGTATAAGTTTGTTGAGTATTCCTGGTAACCTATATGGGAGGGTATTGATTGTGAGGATGAAGGCATGTACAGAGCATCAGATTGGGGAAGAGCAGTGTGGTTTCAGAAGTGGTAGAGGATGTGTGGATCAGGTGTTTGCTTTGAAGAATGTATGTGAGAAATACTTAGAAAAGCAAATGGATTTGTATGTAGCATTTATGGATCTGGAGAAGGCATATGATAGAGTTGATAGAGATGCTCTGTGGAAGGTATTAAGAATATATGGTGTGGGAGGCAAGTTGTTAGAAGCAGTGAAAAGTTTTTATCGAGGATGTAAGGCATGTGTATGTGTAGGAAGAGAGGAAAGTGATTGGTTCTCAGTGAATGTAGGTTTACGGCAGGGGTGTGTGATGTCTCCATGGTTGTTTAATTTGTTTATGGATGGGGTTGTTAGGGAGGTGAATGCAAGAGTTTTGGAAAGAGGGGCAAGTATGCAGTCTGTTGTGGATGAGAGAGCTTGGGAAGTGAGTCAGTTGTTGTTCGCTGATGATACAGTGCTGGTGGCTGATACATGTGAGAACCTGCAGAAGCTGGTGACTGAGTTTGGTAAAGTGTGTGAAAGAAGAAAGTTAAGAGTAAATGTGAATAAGAGCAAGGTTATTAGGTACAGTAGGGTTGAGGGTCAAGTCAGTTGGGAGGTAAGTTTGAATGGAGAAAAACTGGAGGAAGTAAAGTGTTTTAGATATCTGGGAGTGGATCTGGCAGCGGATGGAACCATGGAAGCGGAAGTGAATCATACGGTGGGGGAGGGGGAGAAAATCCTGGGAGCCTTGAAGAATGTGTGGAAGTCGAGAACATTATCTCGGAAAGCTAAAATGGGTATGTTTGAAGGAATAGTGGTTCCAACGATGTTGTATGGTTGCGAGGCATGGGCTATGGATAGAGTTGTGTGCAGGAGGGTGGATGTGCTGGAAATGAGATGTTTTGAGGACAATGTGTGGTGTGAGGTGATTTGATCGAGTAAGTAATGTAAGTGTAAGAGAGATGTGTGGAAATGAAAAGAGCGTGGTTGAGAGAGCAGAAGAGGGTGTTTTGAATTTTTTGGGCACATGGAGAGAATGAGTGAGGAAAGATTGACCAAGAGGATATATGTGTCGGAGGTGGAGGGAACGAGAAGTGGGAGACCAAATTGGAGGTGGAAAGATGGAGTGAAAAATATTTTGTGTGATCGGGGCCTGAACATGCAGGAGGGTGAAAAGCGGGCAAGGAATAGAGTGAATTGGATCGATGGGGTATACCGGGGTTGACGTGCTGTCAGTGTATTGAATCAGGGCATGTGAAGCGTCTGGGGTAAACCATGGAAAGTTGTGTGGGGCTTGGATGTGGAAAGGGAGCTGTGGTTTCGGCCATTATTGCATGACAGATAGAGACTGAGTGTGAACGAACGGGGCCTTTGTTGTCTTTTCCTAGTGCACCTCGCACACATGAGGGGGGAGGGGGATGTTATTCCATGTGTGGCGAGGTGGCGATGGGAATGAATAAAGGCAGGCAGTGTGAATTGTGTGCATGGGTATATATGCATGTGTCTGTGTGTGTATATATATGTGTACATTGAGATGTATAGGTATGTATATTTGCGTTTGTGGACGTATATACATATATACATGTGTATGGGGGTGGGTTGGGCCATTTCTTTTGTCTGTTTCCTTGCGCTACCTCGCAAACGCAGGAGACAGCGACAAAGCAAAATAAATAAATAATAAATATTTTATATTTTTTTTTTATTATACTTTGTCGCTGTCTCCCGCGTTTGCGAGGTAGCGCAAGGAAACAGACGAAAGAAATGGCCCAACCCCCCCATACACATGTATATACATACGTCCACACACGCAAATATACATACCTACACAGCTTTCCATGGCTTACCCCAGACGCTTCACATGCCTTGATTCAATCCACTGACAGCACGTCAACCCCGGTATACCACATCGCTCCAATTCACTCTATTCCTTGCCCTCCTTTCACCCTCCTGCATGTTCAGGCCCCGATCACACAAAATCTTTTTCACTCCATCTTTCCACCTCCAATTTGGTCTCCCTCTTTTCCTTGTTCCCTCCACCTCCGACACATATAGCCTCTTGGTCAATCTTTCCTCACTCATCCTCTCCATGTGCCCAAACCACTTCAAAACACCCTCTTCTGCTCTCTCAACCACGCTCTTTTTATTTCCACACATCTCTCTTACCCTTACGTTACTCACTCGATCAAACCACCTCACACCACACATTGTCCTCAAACATCTCATTTCCAGCACATCCATCCTCCTGCGCACAACTCTATCCATAGCCCACGCCTCGCAACCATACAACATTGTTGGAACCACTATTCCTTCATACATACCCATTTTTGCTTTCCGAGATAATGTTCTCGACTTCCACACATTCTTCAAGGCCCCCAGAATTTTCGCCCCCTCCCCCACCCTATGATCCACTTCCGCTTCCATGGTTCCATCCGCTGCCAGATCCACTCCCAGATATCTAAAACACTTCACTTCCTCCAGTTTTTCTCCATTCAAACTCACCTCCCAATTGACTTGACCCTCAACCCTACTGTACCTAATAACCTTGCTTTTATTCACATTTACTCTTAACTTTCTTCTTCCACACACTTTACCAAACTCAGTCACCAGCTTCTGCAGTTTTTCACATGAATCAGCCACCAGCGCTGTATCATCAGCGAACAACAACTGACTCACTTCCCAAGCTCTCTCATCCCCAACAGACTCCATACTTGCCCCTCTTTCCAAAACTCTTGCATTTACCTCCCTAACAACCCCATCCATAAACAAATTAAACAACCATGGAGACATCACACACCCCTGCCGCAAACCTACATTCACTGAGAACCAATCACTTTCCTCTCTTCCTACACGTACACATGCCTTACATCCTCGATAAAAACTTTTCACTGCTTCTAACAACTTTCCTCCCACACCATATATTCTTAATACCTTCCACAGAGCATCTCTATCAACTCTATCATATGCCTTCTGCAGATCCATAAATGCTACATACAAATACATACAATAATAAATATATATATTTATATTTATTTGCTGTGTTGCTCTCTGCCGCGTTAGCGTGGTAGCACAAGGAAACAGACGAAAGAATGGCCCAACCCACCCACATACACATGTATATACATACACATCCACACACGCAATATACATACCTATACATCTGAACATATACATGTATATATACACACACACATATACATATATACACATGTACATAATTCCTCCTGTCTGCCTTTATTCATTCCCATCGCCACCTCGCCACACATGTAATAACAACCCTCTCCCCCCTCATGTGTGCAAGGTAGTGCTAGGAAATGACAACAAAGGCCACATTCGTTCACACTCAGTCTCTAGCTATCATGTAATAATTTACTGAAACCACAGCTCCCTTTCCACATTCAGGCCCCACACAAGTTTCCATGGTTTACCCAAGACGCTTCACATATAATGTTGGAAAGGATCACAATTTTGCACGTGATCAAGTATATTCCTATGAATCCATGGGGAAAATGAAACATGATAAGTTCCAAAGTGCTTTTTCGTGTAATAATCACATCATCAGGGGAGACACGAGAAATATGACTCAGTTGATATACAATGAAGAGACGTAGCTAGGACTCCATTTGGTAAACATGCGATTGACGAAGACAGACGAGGGTATCATAAACTTATGTGGATAAAAAGGTGAATTGTTTACAAATTTTACCAACAGTAAAGTTATCCAATTTGTGTAGACCTTCACTGAATTTAAGATTACAATTCTTTGTGTGATAATGGATATATGAGAATACATTATTACTCATCTCAACCAGACAGAGTTAAATTATCATCATTTCAATCTATGTTCCTTAGGGCATATATTTGCAGTCCACAGTATATTGATGATGAGTTTAAGAAGATATATTCTATTGGATCTAAGTTAAAGTACCCTAGATCTTTCATTGATAAATCCCTTAAGTTAGCAAAGAAATCATTTTATAGATGAGCCCAAACCTCCCATTGACAACAAGAATCTTTTAGTTCTCCCTTTTGATAATGATTTTACTTCCCATGTTGCTGAAATCCTTTAGGATAAATGTTGCCTTCAGCAACAATAATACTAAAAAGAATATCTTAATCAGGAGCTCACCAGAAAATTTTCGTGGGTCCATCTATAAAGTGCCATGTAGATACTGATAAGTTTTATGTTGGGCAGACTGGTAAGGATCTTTCTGTTAGACTTAAGCAACATAAATATAGTATAAGAACAGGACAAGAGTCAAATGCCTTGTTAAATCAAGTTAAAAACTATGATCATTTTATTGACTGGATTAATGCCATCTCAGTTATTAACTCTTAACTCCAGTACCATGAGAAATATCATTGAATCTTCTGTTATTAAATACACAAAGAAGTGTAATCTTAATTTCAGTGAAGTTCTATACAAATTGGATAACTTTATTGTTGATAGAATATGTAATCAATTCACCTTCTTGTCCACATAATAAGTTTATGATACCCTTGTTCTCTGTCTTGGACAAACTCATGTTTACCAAATGGCGTCCTAGCTACGTCTCTTCGTTGTATATAAACTGACTGTTATATTTCTCTCTTGTCTCTCCCCTGAAGTGATTATTACATGAAAGTGCACTTGGGAACTTATCGTGCTTCATTTTCCCCGTGGACTCATAGGAATATATATATATATATTTTTTTTTTTTTTTTTTTTCATACTATTCGCTATTTCCCGCATTAGCGAGGTAGCATTAAGAACAGAGGACTGAGCCTTTGAGGGAACATCCTTACTTGGCCCCCTTCTCTCTTCCTTCTTTTGGAAGATGAAAAACGAGAGGGGAGGATTTCCAGCCCCCCTGCTCCCTTCCCTTTTAGTCGCCTTCTATGACACGCAGGGAATACGTGGGAAGTATTCTTTCTCCCCTATCCCCTGATGATACAGCGCCGGTGGCTGATTCATGTGAGAAACTGCAGAAGCTGGTGACTGAGTTTGGTAAAGTGTGTGAAAGAAGAAAGTTAAGAGTAAATGTGAATAAGAGCAAGGTTATTAGGTACTGTAGGGTTGAGGGTCAATTCAATTGGGAGGTGAGTTTGAATAGAGAAAAACTGGAGGAAGTGAAGTGTTTTAGATATCTGGGAGTGGATCTGGCAGCGGATGGAACCATGGAAGCGGAAGTGAATCATAGGGTGGGGGAGGGGGCGAAAATTCTGGGAGCCTTGAAGAATGTGTGGAAGTCGAGAACATTATCTCGGAAAGCAAAAATGGGTATGTTTGAAGGAATAGTGGTTCCAACAATGTTGTATGGTTGCGAGGCGTGGACTATGGATAGAGTTGTGCACAGGAGGATGGATGTGCTGGAAATGAGATGTTTGAGGACAATGTGTGGTGTGAGGTGGTTTGATTGAGTAAGTAACGTAAGGGTAAGAGAGATGTGTGGAAATAAAAAGAGCATGGTTGAGAGAGCAGAAGAGGGTGTTTTGAAATGGTTTGGTCACATGGAGAGAATGAGTGAGGAAAGATTGACCAAGAGGATATATGTGTCGGAGGTGGAGGGAACGAGGAGAAGAGGGAGACCAAATGGGAGGTGGAAAGATGGAGTGAAAAAGATTTTGTGTGATCGGGGCCTGAACATGCGTTAGCGAGGTAGCGTTAAGAACTGAGGACTGGGCCTTTGAGGGAATATCCTCACCTGGCTCCCTCTGTTCCTGCATTAGCAAGGTAGCGCTAAGAACAGAGGACTGGGCCTGTGAGGGAATATCCCCACCTCGCCCCATTCTCTGCTCCTTCTTTTGGAAAATTAAAAAAAAATGAGGGGAGGATTTCCAGCCCCCCGCTCCCTCCCCTTTTAGTCGCCTTTTACGACACACAGGGAATACATGGGAAGTATTCTTTCTCCCCTATCCCCAGGGATAATATATACATATATATATATATATATATATATATATATATATATATATATATATATATATATATATATATAGATAGAACAGAGAAGAGGTAGTAAAAGCTTTGCGGAAGATGAAAGCCGGCAAGGCAGCAGGTTTGGATGGCATTGCAGTGGAATTTATTAAAAAAGGGGGTGACTGTATTATTGACTGGCTGGTAAGGTTATTTAATGTATGTATGACTCATGGTGAGGTGCCTGAGGATTGGCAGAATGCGTGCATAGTGCCATTGTACAAAGGCAAAGGGGATAAGAGTGAGTGCTCAAATTTCAGAGGTATAAGTTTGTTGAGTATTCCTGGTAAATTATATGGGAAGGTATTGATTGAGAGGGTGAAGGCATGTACAGAGCATCAGATTGGGGAAGAGCAGTGTGGTTTCAGAAGTGGTAGAGGATGTGTGGATCAGGTGTTTGCTTTGAAGAATGTATGTGAGAAATACTTAGAAAAACAAATGGATTTGTATGTAGCATTTATGGATCTGGAGAAGGCATATGATAGAGTTGGTAGAGATGCTCTGTGGAAGGTATTAAGAATATATGGTGTGGGAGGCAAGTTGTTAGAAGCAGTGAAAAGTTTTTATCGAGGACGTAAGGCATGTGTACGTGTAGGAAGAGAGGAAAGTGATTGGTTCTCAGTGAATGTAGGTTTGCGACAGGGGTGTGTGATGTCTCCATGGTTGTTTAATTTGTTTATGGATGGGGTTATTAGGGAGGTGAATGCAAGAGTTTTGGAAAGAGGGGCAAGTATGAAGTCTGTTGTGGATGAGAGAGCTTGGGAAGTGAGTCAGTTGTTGTTCGCTGATGATACAGCGCTGGTGGCTGATTCAAGTGAGAAACTGCAGAAACTGGTGACTGAGTTTGGTAAAGTGTGTGAAAGAAGAAATTTAAGAGTAAATGTGAATAAGAGGAAGGTTATTAGGTACAGTGGGGTTGAGGGTCAAGTCAATTGGGAGGTAAGTTTGAATGGAGGAAAACTGGAGGAAGTAAAGTGTTTTAGATATCTGGGAGTGGATCTGGCAGCGGATGGAACCATGGAAGCGGAAGTGGATCATAGGGCAGGGGAGGGGGCGAAAATCCTGGGAGCCTTGAAGAATGTGTGGAAGTCGAGAACATTATCTCGGAAAGCAAAAATGGGTATGTTTGAAGGAATAGTGGTTCCAACAATTTTGTATAGTTGCGAGGCGTGGGCTATGGATAGAGTTGTGTGCAGGAGGGTGGATGTGCTGGAAATGAGATGTTTAAGGACAATGTTTGGTGTGAGGTGGTTTGATCAAGTAAGCAACGTAAGGGTAAGAGAGATGTGTGGAAATAAAAAGAGCGTGGTTGAGAGAGCAGAAGAGGGTGTTTTGAAATGGTTTGGGCACATGGAGAGAATGAGTGAGGAAAGATTGACCAAGAGGATATATTTGTCGGAGGTGGAGGGAACGAGGAGAAGTGGGAGACCAAATTGGAGGTGGAAACATGAGGTGAAAAAGATTTTGTGTGATGCAGGAGGGTGAAAGGAGGGCAAGGAATAGAGTGAATTGGATCGATGTGGTATACCGGGGTTGACGTGCTGTCAGTGGATTGAATCAGGGCATGTGAAGCGTCTGGGGTAAACCATGGAAAGCTGTGTAGGTATGTATATTTGCGTGTGTGGACGTGTATGTATATACATGTGTATGGGGGTGGGTTGGGCCATTTCTTTCATCTGTTTCCTTGCGCTACCTCGCAAACGCGGGAGACAGTGACAAAAAAAAAATATATATATATATATTTTTTTTTTTTCATACGATTCGCCATTTCCCGCATTTGCGAGGTAGCGTTAAGAACAGAGGACTGGGCCTTAGAGGGAAAATCCTCACCTGGCCCCCTTCTCTGTTCCTTCTTTTGGAAAATTAAAAAAAAACAAGAGGGGAGGATTTCCAGCCACCCGCTCCCTCCCCTTTTAGTCGCCTTCTACGACACGCAGGGATTACGTGGGAAGTATTCTTTCTCCCCTATCCCCAGGGATAATATATATATATATATATATATATATATATATATATATATATATATATATATATATATATTTCCCTGGGGATAGGGGATTAAGAATACTTCCCACGTATTCCCTGCGTGTCGTAGAAGGCGACTAAAAGGGGAGGGAGCGGGGGGGCTGGAAATCCTCCCCTCTCGTTTTTTTTTTATTTTCCAAAAGAAGGAACAGAGGGGGCCAGGTGAGGATATTCCAAAAAAGGCCCAGTCCTCTGTTCCTAACGCTACCTCGCTAACGCGGGAAATGGCGAATAGTTTGAAAGAAAGAAAGATATATATATATATATATATATATAAATAGATAGATAGATAGATAGATAGAGATGCTCTGTGGAAGGTATAAGAATATATTGTGTGGGAGGTAAGTTGTTAGAAGCAGTGAAAAGTTTTTATCGAGGATGTAAGGCGTGTGTACGTGTAGGAAGAGAGGAAAGTGATTGGCTTGGTTCTCGGTGAATGTTGGTTTGCGGCAGGGGTGTGTGGTCTCCGTGGTTATTTGATTCGTTTATGGATGGGGTTGTTAGGGAGATGAATGCAAGAGTTTTGGAAAGAGGGGCAAGTATGCAGCCTGTTTTGGATGAGAGAGCTTGGGAAGTGAGTCAGTTGTTGTTTGCTGATGATACAGCACTGGTGGCTGATTAGGGTGAGAAACTGCAGATGCTGGTGACTGAGTTTGGTAAAGTTTTTGAAAGAAGAAAGCTGAGAGTAAATGTGAGTAAGAGCAAGGTTATTGGGTACAGTAGGGTTGAGGGACAGGACAAGTCAATTGGGAGGTAAGTTTGAATGGAGAAAAACTGGAGGAAGTGAAGTGTTTTAGATATCTGGGAGTGGTTTTGGCAGTGGATGGAACCATGGTAGTGGAAGTGAATCTTAGGGTGGGGGAGGGGTTGAAAGTTCTGGGAGCGTTGAAAAATGTGTGGAAGTCGAGAACGTTATCTTGAAAAGCAAAAATGGGTATGTTTGAAGGAATAATGGTTCCAACAATGCTATGTGGTTACGAGGTGTGGGCTGTAGATAGAGTTGTGCGGAGGAGGGTGGATGTGTTGGGAATGAGATGTTTGAGGACAGTATGTGCTGTGAGGTGGTTTGATCGAGTGAGTAATTAAAGGGTAAGAGAGATGTGTGGTAGTAAATAGAGTGTGGTGGTTGAGAGAGCAGAAGAGGGTGTTTTGAAATGGTTTGGTCACATGGAGAGAATGAGTGAAGAAAGATTGACAAAGAAGATATATATGTCAGAAGTGGAGGGAACGAGGAGAAGTGGGAGACCAAATTGGAGGTGGAAAGATGGAGTGAAAAAGATTTTGAGTGATCGGGGTCTGAACATGCAGGAGGGTGAAAGGCGTGCAAGGGATAGTCAATTGGAACAATGTGGTATTCCAGGGTCGATGTGCTGTCAATGGATTGAACCAGGGCATGTGAAGCGTCTTGGGTAAACCATGGAAAGTTCTGTGGAGCCTGGATGTGGAAAGGGAGCTGTGGTTTCGGTGCATTTTACATGACAGGTAGAGACTGAGTGTGAACGAATGTGGCCTTTGTTGTCTTCTCCTAGTGCTACCTCGCGCACATGAGGGGGGAGGGGGTTTTCATTTCATGTGTGGTGGGGTGGTGACAGGAGTGAATGAAGGCAGACAATATGAATTATGTACATTCTGTATATGTATATGTCTGTGTGTGTATATATATGTATACGTTGAGATGTATAGGTATGTATATGTGCGTGTGTGGATGTGTATGTATATACATGTGTATGTGAGTGGGTTGGGCCATTTTTTCATCTGTTTCCTTGCTGGGATAGGGGAGAAAGAATACTTCCCACGCATTCCTCATGTGTTGTAGAAGGTGACTTAAGGGGAAGAGAGCGGGGGGCTAGAAACCCTCCCCTCCTTGTGTTTTAACTTTCTAAAAAGGGGAATTAGAAGAAGTCACGTGGGGAGTGCTCATCTCCTCAAAGGCTCAGATTGGGGGTGTCTAAATGTGTGCAGATGCAACCAAGATGAGAAAAAAGGAGAGATAGGTAGTATGTTTGAGGAAAGGGACCTTGATGTTTTGGCTCCAAGTGAAACGAAGCTCAAGGGTAAAGGGGAAGATTGGCTTGGGAATGTTTTGGAAGCAAAGTCAGGGGTTGGTGAAAGGACAAGAGCAAAGGAAGGAGTAGCACTACTAAAGCAGGAGTTGTGGGAGTATGTTATAGAGTGTAAGAAAGTAAACTCTAGATTGATATGGGTAAAACTGAAAGTGGATAGAGAGATATGGGTGATTATTAGTGCTTATGCTCCTGGTCTTGAGAAGAAAGATCATGAGAAGCAAGTGTTTTGGGAGCAGCTGAGTGAGTGTGTTTGCAGTTTTGATGTACGAGACCGGGTTATAGTGATGGGTGATTTGAATGCAAAGGTGAGTAATGTGGCAGTTGAGGGTATAATTGGTGTACATTGGGTGTTCAGTACTGTAAATGGTGAAGAGCTTGTATATTTGTGTGCTGAAAAAGGACTAGCGATTGGGAATACCTGGTTTAAAAAGAGAGAGATACATGAATTTACAGATGTAAGTAGGAGAGATGGTCAGAGAGCGTTATTGGAGTACATGTAAATTGATAGGCACGTTAAAGAGACTTTTGGATGTTTATGTGCTAAGAGAGGCAACTGGAGGGATGTCTGATCTTGTGGAGGTGAAGGTGAAGATATGTAGAGGTTTTCAGAAAAGAAGAGAATGTTGGGGTGAAGAGAGTGGTGAGAGAGCTTGGAAACTTGTGGAGGAATGGGATGTATTTAGGGAAGCAGTGATGGCTTGCACAAAAGATGCCTGTGGCATGAGAAAGGTGGGAGGTGAGCAGATTAGAAAGGGTAGTGAGTGGTGGGATGAAGAAGTAAGATTGTTAATAAAAGAGAAGCGAGAGGCATTTTGACGATTTTTGCAGGGAGGTAGTGCAAATAACTGGGAGATGTATAAAAGAAAGAGGCAAGAGGCCAAGAGAAAGGTACAAAAGGTGAAAAAGAGGGCAAATGAGAGTTGGTGTGAGAGAGTATCATTAAATTTTAGGGAGAATAAAAAGATATTTTGGAAGGAAGTATATAAAGTGCATAAGACAAGAGAACAAATGGGAACATTGGTGAAATGGGCAAATGGGGAGGTAATAACAAGTAGTGGTGAAGTGAGAGGGAGATGGAGTGAGTATTTTGAAGGTTTGTTAAATGTGTTTGATGATAGAGTGGGAGATATAGGGTGTTTTGGTGGAGGTGGTGTGCGAGGTGAGAGGGTTAGGGAGAATGATTTGGTAAACAGAGAAGAGGCAGGTATGGATGATATTGCAGTGGAATTTATTAAGACAGGGGGTGACTGTGCTGTTGACTGGTTTGTGAGGATATTCATTGTATGTATGGTTCATGGTGAAGTGCCTGAGGATTGGCGGAATGCATGCATAGTGCCATTGTACAAAGGCAAAGGGGATAAAGGTGAGTGTTCAAATTACAGAGGTATAAGTTTGTTGAGCATTCCTGGTAAATTATATGGGAGGGTATTGATTGAGAGGGTAAAGGTATGTACAGAGCATCATATTGGGGAGGAGCAGTGTGGTTTGAGAAGTGGTAGAGGATGTGTGGGTCAGGTGTTTGCTTTGAAGAATGTATGTGAGAAATACTTAGAAAAGCAGATGGATTTGTATGTAGCATTTATGGATCTGGAGAAGGCATATGATAGAGTTGATAGAGATGCTCTGTGGAAGTTACTAAGAGTATATGGTGTGGGAGGTAAGTTGCTAGAAGCAGTAAAAAGTTTTTATGGAGGATGTAAGGCATGTAAACAAGTTGGAAGAGAGGAAAGTGATTGGTTCCCAGTAAATGTTAGTTTGTGGCAGGGATGCGTGATGTCCTCATAGTTGTTTAATTTGTTTATGGATGGGGTTGTTAGGGAGATGAATGCAAGAGCTTTTGAGAGAGGGGCATGTATGGAGTCTGTTGTGGATGAGAGGGCTTGGGAAGTGAGTCAGTTGATGTTTGCTGATGATACAGTGCTGGTGGCTAATTCGAGTGAGAAACAGCTTAAGTTGGTGACTGAGTTTGGTAAAGTGCGTGAAAGAAGAAAGCTGAAAGTAAATGAGAATAAGAGCAAGGTTATTAGGGACAGTAGAGTTGAGGGACAAGTCAATTGGGAGGTAAGTTTGAATGGAGAAAAACTGGAGGAAATGAAGTGTTTTAGATACTTGGGAGTGGATTTGGCAGCAGATGGACCCATGGAAGCGGAAGTGAGTCACAGGGTGGGGGAGGGGGCGAAGGTTCTGGAAGCATTCAAGAATGTGAGGAAGGCATGAACGTTATCTCTGAGAGCAAAAATGGGTATGTATGAAGGAATAGTGGTTCTTACAATGTTATATGGTTGTGAGGCATGGGCTATAGATAGGGTTGTTCGGAGGAGGGTCGATGTTTTAGAAATGAGATGTTCGAGGACAATATTTGGTGTGAAGTGGTTTGATTAAGTAATGAGAGGGTAAGAGAGATGTGTGGTAATAAAAAGAGTGTAGTTGAGAGAGCAGAAAAGGGTGTATTGAAATTGTTTGGTCACATGGAGAGAATGAGTGAGGAAAGATTAACAAGGAGGATATATGTGTCAGAGGTGGAGGGAACAAGGAGAAGAGGGAGACCTAATTGGAGGTGGAAGGATGGAGTGAAAAAAATTTTAGCGATGTGGGCCTGAACATACAGGAGGGTGAAAGGCGTGCAAGGAATAGAGTGAATTGGAATGATGTGGTATACTGGGGTCGACGTGCTGTCAGTGGATTGAACCAGGGCATGTGAAGCATCTGGGGTAAACCATGGAAAGTTTTGTGTGGCCTGGATGTGAAAAGGGAGCTGTGGTTTTGGTGCATTACACATGGCAACTAGAGACTGATTGTGAACGGACTTGGTCTTTTTTGTTGTCTATTCCTAGTGCTACCTCGATGGAGGGGGGTGGGTTGCCATTTCATATGTGGCAGGGTGGTAGCAGGAATGGATGAATACATCATGTATGAATATGTACATGTGTGTATATGTATATGTCTGTGTATGTATATGTATGTTTATGTTTAAATGTATAGGTATGTATATGTGCATGTGCGGAGGAGATGGCAACAGAGTATGATAGATATAAATAGATAAATAGAAAATGCTAAGTACATAATAATCAGCTCCAACATACCTCCCTCCTCCACATGCTTCTCCAGTGATATTCCTATCATCAAGACCTGACCATCATACCCAACACTTATATCTGTGGAGATTTCAATGCCCACTATACCACTTGGCTCATCAGTTCCTCCGAAGCTCATGAAGGTGAACTTTTTATAAACCAACTGTAACCTCTCAATATCCTCATCAGTCAGCCTCACCAGACATCATCATCTATTCACCAACCCTGCATACAGGGACCATCTGGAGCATTCTACATGAACTGTCTCCTCTGAAGTTCTACCCATTCTGATAACTCTCCATTTGGCCCTCACAATCCATATGACCATCCAGAAGACTTGCACAAATTACAGGAAAGCAGACTGGCCAACCTTTACATGGTTCATGGGTAAAAGCTCCAAAACCTCAGTATAGATGATTTCCTGTCCCAAAATCACCCAGTCTCTTACATCACTAACACCTGCAACTAAGCTAGCAAAGGGCACATACCACAAGGACATTAAAACATTTATAACCCACACTTTTCCTTTTGAATTACATACCTCATAAGGCAAAGAAACCAACTCAGAGACAACCACTCACCATCAGTAGAAATCAGCAATAGTTCCAAACTCTGAATAACAACAACAGCATCCAAGTCATTCAAAGACAAACTGAGAACTGGCATTCCTTCCTCAACACAGTGAACCACAAAACCCACAGCCTCCAACTCTGGCACAATTGCCATACCAATCATTCCTCCACTAATAAAGTACTGACTAATTCCAATGGCATCCCTTCTCCCAAAGAAGATACAAATATAATTATGAGACACAACTCAAAAATCAGCCACAAACTAATCCCACTCCTTTACAGGAAAGTCATGAGAAACCTACACAAAATCTGTCTAGAAACAAATGGCCTCTCACCCTTCTTTCCCAGTGGTACAATCTGGAAAAATTTAGACCTTAAAGAACTCTCATTGTACAGGCCTATATAACTTATCAAACATGCTTGTTAAACACTTTGACCCATTTTTAATGCAGTACATACCAATATCTTCAGCCACTCCTGGCCACACAGCAAAATCCCTAACCCACACTAAATGGCTTCATACCCAGACACTTATTTTTTTTTCTAAGATCATCTGACCTCTGCTTGGTCCGATATGGGCCTTTGCTTGTTAGCGGCCCGTGCAGACACTACACACTGACCTCACACAAAGTAGCCAAGATGGCTTTGATCAACTAGAGCCTCCCTCTTGCACAGTACTAGTGGCATTAGACCAAGAAGCATTCCATGCTGTCCCCTGATGCATCCTCACACAAACATTAGACCAAGAAGCATTCAATGCTGTCCCCTGACGCATTCTCACACAAAAGATACGTCATCACCCTCCACAATAATGATAAGAAGTGGTTAGTCAATTTCAGAGCTAGCTGCCATGTCACTCATAATACCTTCACCCATAGAATAAACTCAGCAGTGAATTTTCCCAAGAAGTACTTCTTCCATCAACCCTCTTCAGTCTCTTCTTATGTCATATGACTTCCCATTATCTTGACAGATAACATGACGGTCCCTTTCACATGCAAATGACCACACAGTTACATCATGATACTCTGATACCACAGTAGCAGCAACAAATACGCAAAACTAAATTACACAGCTGAAACACTGGTTCACCAAGAACAGAAGTGCCTGCATCTCCACGGAAATCTTCATTCACACTTTTAACCCCAGACAGACTCCAATCCAGACCAAATCATCGAATAACCTGGAATGGAACACCACTCCCATTGATCAAAACATTTAACCATTCAAGGTATCACATAAGACACACACACTGGCATTCTCTTCCCACACCAATATCATCAACACAAAAGCAACACACAAAATGAATTTCTTTGGATACTAACCGGCATGAGATTTGGACATGAAAAATGGTCGCTTATTCTCCTTTACAGCAAGTTATCTACTCCATTCTAAACTGTGTCTCACCTTTCAAGTCTGCCTTACTACCAAAAGCATGTATAGTAAACCTGCAACCCACACAAAACAGTGCACTCATAACAGGTATTGGGTGCTTAGCAACCACAAACACTCAACATGTACTCATTGAAACAAAGATCTTCCCAATACAATCCTACCTCAACATGCTTTGTGCTCAGTTTTATGCAGTAGCACTAGAAATTTACTACCCAAACCTTTCCCTAACTAATCACTAACCCCCAAATAGAAAGAGATAGGTTTATCCCTGTCTCACACTTGAGCAGCATCTCCTCACACATCCCTAAACTCCCAACAAAAATAACACTGACAAAACACATATGCACTGAAATAGATTTTTAGGCACAAAATATCCATTCTCCCAACTCATTCTTAATCTATACCCCATCAGACTTATGCTCATCAGAAGCAAAACCCCTCAGACAAACGTGAAACACACTTTCTCATTTATTCTCTGCACATCACCCATCCCTGTAACACGACGAAGACTGTTTCAGAATATCGCAAGATCCTTCATGACCATGATGTAACAACCACAGTTAAGAGACTGAGTACTTACTACTGAATTGCCCTGCACTCTCTTCCCTTAGACTCATACACATTACCATTCATGAACTATGGGCCCAACCAGTGGATTTCGCCAGCTTACTGATTGCTGCATGAACTTCATAAAGATGAAGGAACTCTAGGACAGGATGTATATATAGTTTGATCGAGTAAGTAATGAAAGGGTAAGAGTGAGGTTGAGAAAACAGAAGAGGGTGTGTTGAAATGGTTTGGACATATGGAGAGAATGAGTGAGGAAAGGTTGACTAAGACGATGTATGTGTCAGGTGGAGGAAACAAATTGGAGGTGGAAGGATGAAGTAAAAAAAAGTTTTAGTGATTGGGGCCCTAACATGCAGGAGAGTGAGAGATGTGCAAGGAATAGAGTGAATTGGAATGATGTGGTATATCGGGCTCAATGTCCTATCAATGAATAGAACCAGGGCATGTGAAACATCTTGGGTAGACCATAGAAAGGTCTGTGGGGCTTGGAAGTGGATAGGGAGTTGGACTGAGTGTGAACGAATATAGCCTTTTTTGTCTATTTTCCTGGCACTACCTTGCTGATGCAGGGGGTGATGATGCTGTTTCCTGTGGGGTGGGGTTGCACCGGGAATGGATGAAGGCAAGCACGTATGAATATGTACATGGGTATATATATGTACATGTCTGTGTGTATATATGTGTGAATATATTTTATGTAAGTGTACGTGTATGAGTGTGTGTGAATATATGCGTGTATGCAAGTGGATGGGTCTTTCTTCATCTGTTTCCTGGCGCTACCTTGCTTATGTGGGAAATGGCGATTCAAGTAATATATATATATTTTGGGAGCAGCTGAATGAGTGTGTTAGTGGTTTTGATGCACGAGACCGGGTTATAGTGATGGGTGATTTGAATGCAAAGGTGAGTAATGTGGCAGTTGAGGGAATAATTGGTATACATGGGGTGTTCAGTGTTGTAAATGGAAATGGTGAAGAGCTTGTAGATTTATGTGCTGAAAAAGGACTGGTGATTGGGAATACCTGGTTTAAAAAGCGAGATATACATAAGTATACGTATGTAAGTAGGAGAGATGGCCAGAGAGCGTTATTGGATTACGTGTTGACAGGCGCGCGAAAGAGAGACTTTTGGATGTTAATGTGCTGAGAGGTGCAACTGGAGGGATGTCTGATCATTATCTTGTGGAGGCTAAGGTGAAGATTTGTATGGGTTTTCAGAAAAAGAAGAGTGAATGTTGGGGTGAAGAGGGTGGTGAGAGTAAGTGAGCTTGGGAAGGAGACTTGTGTGAGGAAGTACCAGGAGAGACTGAGTACAGAATGGAAAAAGGTGAGAACAATGGAAGTAAGGGGAGTGGGGGAGGAATGGGATGTATTTAGGGAATCAGTGATGGATTGCAAAAGATGCTTGTGGCATGAGAAGAGTGGGAGGTGGGTTGATTAGAAAGGGTAGTGAGTGGTGGGATGAAGAAGTAAGATTATTAGTGAAAGAGAAGAGAGAGGCATTTGGACGATTTTTGCAGGGAAAAAATACAATTACGTGGGAGATGTATAAAAGAAAGAGACAGGAGGTCAAGAGAAAGGTGCAAGAAGTGAAAAAGAGGGCAAATGAGAGTTGGGGTGAGAGAGTATCATTAAATTTTAGGGAGAATAAAAAGATGTTCTGGAAGGAGGTAAATAAAGTGCATAAGACAAGGGAGCAAATGGGAACTTCAGTAAAGGGCACAAATGGGGAGGTGATAACAAGTAGTGGTGATGTGAGAAGGAGATGGAGTGAGTATTTTGAAGGTTTGTTGAATGTGTTTGATTATAGAGTGGCAGATATAGTGTGTTTTGGTCGAGGTGGTGTGCAAAGTGAGAGGGTTAGGGAAAATGATTTGGTAAACAGAGAAGAGGTTGTGAAAGCTTTGCGGAAGATGAAAGCCGGCAAGGCAGCAGGTTTGGATGGTATTGCAGTGGAATTTATTAAAAAAGGGGGTGACTGTATTATTGACTGGTTGGTAAGGTTATTTAATGTATGTATGACTCATGGTGAGGTGCCTGAGGATTGGCGAAATATGTGCATAGTGCCATTGTACAAAGGCAAAGGGGATAAGAGTGGGTGCTCAAATTACAGAGGTATAAGTTTGTTGAGTATTCCTGGTAAATTATATGGGAGGGTATTGATTGAGAGGGTGAAGGCATGTACAGAGCATCAGATTGGGGAAGAGCAGTGTGGTTTCAGAAGTGGTAGAGGATGTGTGGATCAGGTGTTTGCTTTGAAGAATGTATGTGAGAAATACTTAGAAAAACAAATGGATTTGTATGTAGCATTTATGGATCTGGAGAAGGCATATGATAGAGTTGATAGAGATGCTCTGTGGAAGGTATTAAGAATATATGGTGTGGGAGGCAAGTTGTTAGAAGCAGTGAAAAGTTTTTATCGAGGATGTAAGGCATGTGTACGTGTAGGAAGAGAGGAAAGTGATTGGTTCTCAGTGAATGTAGGTTTGCGGCAGGGGTGTGTGATGTCTCCATGGTTGTTTAATTTGTTTATGATGGGGTTGTTAGGGAGGTGAATGCAAGAGTTTTGGAAAGAGGGGCAAGTATGAAGTCTGTTGTGGATGAGAGAGCTTGGGAAGTGAGTCAGTTGTTGTTCGCTGATGATACAGCGCTGGTGGCTGATTCATGTGAGGAAGTGCAGAAGCTGGTGACTGAGTTTGGTAAAGTGTGTGAAAGAAGAAAGTTAAGAGTAAATGTGAATAAGAGCAAGGTTATTAGGTACAGTAGGGTTGAGGGTCAAGTCAGTTGGGAGGTAAGTTTGAATGGAGAAAAACTGGAGGAAGTAAAGTGTTTTAGATATCTGGGAGTGGATCTGGCAGCGGATGGAACCATGGAAGTGGAAGTGGATCATAGGGTGGGGGAGGGGGGCGAAAATTCTGGGAGCCTTGAAGAATGTGTGGAAGTCAAGAACATTATCTCGGAAAGCAAAAATGGTTATGTTTGAAGGAATAGTGGTTCCAACAATGTTGTATGGTTGCGAGGTGTGGGCTATGGATAGAGTTGTGTGGAGGAGGATGGATGTGCTGGAAATGAGATGTTTGAGGACAATGTGTGGTGTGAGTTGGTTTGATCGAGTAAGTAACGTAAGGGTAAAAGAGATGTGTGGAAATAAAAAGAGCATGGTTGAGAGAGCAGAAGAGGGTGTTTTGAAATGGTTTGGGCACATGGAGAGAATGAGTGAGGAAAGATTGACCAAGAGGATATATGTGTCGGAGGTGGAGGGAACGAGGAGAAGTGGGAGACCAAATTGGAGGTAGAAAGATGGAGTGAAAAAGATTTTGTGTGATCGTGGCCTGAACATGCAGGAGGGTGAAAGGAGGGCAAGGAATAGAGTGAATTGGATCGATGTGGTATACCGGGGTTGACGTGCTGTCAGTGAATTGAATCAGGGCATTTGAAGCGTCTGGGGTAAACCATGGAAAGCTGTGTGGGTGTGTATGTTTCCTTGCGCTACCTCGCAAACGCGGGAGACAGCGACAAAGCAAAAAAAAAAAAATATATATATATATATATATATATATATATATATATATATATATATATTTTTTTATTATACTTTGTCGCTGTCTCCCGCGTTTGCGAGGTAGCGCAAGGAAACAGACGAAAGAAATGGCACAACCCCGCCCCATACACATGTATATACATACGTCCACACACGCAAATATACATACCTACACAGCTTTCCATGGTTTACCCCAGACGCTTCACATGCCTTGATTCAATCCACTGACAGCACGTCAACCCCGGTATACCACATCGCTCCAATTCACTCTATTCCTTGCCCTCCTTTCACCCTCCTGCATGTTCAGGCCCCGATCACACAAAATCTTTTTCACTCCATCTTTCCACCTCCAATTTGGTCTCCCTCTTCTCCTCGTTCCCTCCACCTCCGACACATATATCCTCTTGGTCAATCTTTCCTCACTCATTCTCTCCATGTGTCCAAACCACTTCAAAACACCCTCTTCTGCTCTCTCAACCACGCTCTTTTTATTTCCACACATCTCTCTTACCCTTACGTTACTCACTCGATCAAACCACCTCACACCACACATTGTCCTCAAACATCTCATTTCCTGCACCTCCATCCTCCTGCGCACAACTCTATCCATAGCCCACGCCTCGCAACCATACAACATTGTTAGAACCACTATTCCTTCAAACATACCCATTTTTGCTTTCCGAGATAATGTTCTCGACTTCCACACATTCTTCAAGGCCCCCAGAATTTTCGCCCCCTCCCCCACCCTATGATCCACTTCCGCTTCCATGGTTCCATCTGCTGCCAGATCCACTCCCAGATATCTAAAACACTTCACTTCCTTCAGTTTTTCTCCATTCAAACTCACCTCCCAATTGACTTGACCCTCAACCCTACTGTACCTAATAACCTTGCTCTTATTCACATTTACTCTTAACTTTCTTCTTCCACACACTTTACCAAACTCAGTCACCAGCTTCTGCAGTTTCTCACATGAATCAGCCACCAGCGCTGTATCATCAGCGAACAACTGTGTGTGTGTGTGTGTATGTTGAAATTTATAGGTATGTATATGTGCGTGTGTGGATGTGTATGTATATACATAAGTATATTCGTGGGTTGGGCCATTCTTTCGTTTGTTTCCATGCGCTACCTCTCTAATGCGGGAGACAGCGACAAAGTATAATAAATGAATATAAGTTTGAATTGAGATAAACTGGAGGATGTGGAGTGTTTTTGATATCTGGGAGTGGACTTAGCAGTGGATGGAACCATGGAAACAGAAGTGGGTCACAGGGTGTGGGAGTGGGTGAAGGTTCTGGGAGTGTTGAAGAATATGTGGAAGGCAAGAATGTTATCTGAGAGAGCAAAGATGGGTATGTTTGAAGGAATTGTGGTTCCAAGAATGTTATATGGTTGTGAAGTATGGGCTATAGATAGGGTTGTGCAGAGGATGGTGGATGTGTTGGAAATGAAATGTTTGAGGACAGTATGTGGTGTGAGTTGGTTTGATCAAGTAAGTAATGAAAGGGTAAGAGAGATGTGTGGTAATAAAAAGATTGTGGTTGTGCAAGCCATCACTGCTTCCCTAAATACATCCCATTCCTCACCCACTCCCCTTACGTCCTTTGCTCTTGCCTTTTTCCATTCTGCACTGTCTTTCCTGGTACTTCCTCGCATAAGTCTCCTTCCTAAGCTCACTTACTCTCACCACTCTCTTCACCCCAACATTCTCTCTTCTTTTCTGAAAACCTCTACAAATCTTCACCTTCGCCTCCATAAGATTATGATCAGACATCCCTCCAGTTGTACCTCTCAGCACATTAACATTCAAAAGTCTCTCTTTCATGTGCCTATCAATTAATACGTAATCCAGTAACGCTCTCTGGCCACTTGTTCTTTTTACATATGTGTACTTATGTATATCTCTCTTTTTAAACCAAGTAATCCCAGTCACCAATCCTTTTTCAGCACACAAATCTACAAGCTCTTCTCCATTTCCATTTACAACACTGAACAACCCATGTACACCAATTATTCCCTCAACTGCCACATTACTCACCTTTGCATTCAAATCACCCATCACTTTAACCCGGTCTTGTGCATCAAAGCTGCTAACACACTCACTCAGCTGCTCCTAAAAACTTGCCTCTCATGATCTGTCTTCTCATGCCCAGGTGCATAAGCACCGATAATCACCCATCTCTCTCCATCCACTTTCAGTTTTACCCATATCAATCTAGAGTTTACTTTCTTACACTCTATCCCATACTCCCACAACTCCTGTTTCAGGAGTAGTGCTACTCCTTCCTTTGCTCTTGTCCTCTCACCAACCCCTGACTTTACTCCCAAAACATTCCCAAACGACTCTTCCCCTTTACCCTTGAGCTTCATTTCACTCAGAGCCAAAACATCCAGGTTCCTTTCCTCAAACATACTACCTATCTCTCCTTTTTTCTCATCTTGGTTACATCCACACACATTTAGACAATCCAGTCTGAGCCTTCGAGGAGGATGAGCACTCCCTGTTTGACTCCTTCTGTTTCCCCTTTTAGAAAGTTAAAATACAAGGAGGGGAGGGCTTCTAGCCCCCCGTTCCCATCTCCTTTAGTCGCCTTCTACAACACGCGGGGAATGCATGGGAAGTATTCTTTCTCCCCTATCCCCAGGGATATTCAAACTTACCTCCCAATTAACTTGTCCCTCAACCCTACTGAACCTGATCACCTTGCTCTTATTGACATCTACTCTCAACTTTCTTTTTTCATACACTTTACTAAACTCAGTCAACAACCTCTGCAGTATCTCACCTAAATCAGCCACCAGTGTTGTATCATCAGCAAACAACAAAACTGACTCACTTCCCAAGCCCTCTCATCCAGAACAGACTGCATACTTGCCCCTCCCTCACCACTCCTTCCATAAACAGATTAAACAACCATGGAGACATCACGCACTCCTGCCACAAACCGACATTGACTGGGAACCAATCACTTTCCTCTCTTCCTACTTGTACACATGCCTTACATCCCTGGTAAAAACTTTTCACTGCTTCTAGCAACTTAACCTCCTACACCATATACTCTTAAAACCTTCCACAAAGCATCTCTATCAACCCTATCATATGCCTTCTCCATCTGTTTTTCTAAGTATTTCTCACGTTCATTCTTCAAAGCAAACACCTGATCCACACATCCTCAATTATTGATGAAGCTACGCTGCTCTTCCCCAATCTGATGATCTGTACATGCCTTTACCCTTTCAATCAATACCATCCCATATAATTTCCCATTAATACTTGACAGACTTATGCCTCTGTAACTTGAACACTCACCTTTATCCCCTTTGCCTTTGTACTATGGCATTATGCATGCACTCTGCTACTCCTCAGGCACTTCACCATGATCCATACATATGTTGAATATCCTTACCAACCAATCAGCAACACAGACACCCCCTTTTTTTAATAGATTCCACAAATACCATCCAAACATCCAAACCTGCCACCTTGCTGACTTTCATCTTCCGTAAAGCTTTCACTACCTCTTCTCTGTTTACCAAAGCATTCTCCCTGACCCTCTCACTTCGCACACCACCCTGACCAAAACGCCCTATATCATCAAACGCATTCAACAAACCTTCAAAATACTCAGTCCATCTCCTTCTCACTTCATTACTACTTGGTATTACCTCCCCATTTGCCCCCTTCCCCCCAATGTTCTCATTTGTTCTCTTTTCTTGGGCACGTTATTTACCTCCTACTAAAACATCTTTTTATTCTCCCAAAAATTTAATGATACTTTTTCACCCCAACTCTTATTTGCCCTCTTTTTCACCTCTTGTACCTTTTTCTTGACCACCTGCCACTTTCTTGTATATATCTCCGAGTCATGTGCACTTCTTCCCTGCAAAATTGCCCAAACGTCTCTCTCTCCTCTTTCACTAACAATCTTACATCTTCATCTTACCACTCACTATCCTTTCTAATCTGCCCACCTCCCACCCTTGTCATGCCACATGCATCTTTTGCACAAGCCATCACTGCTTCCCTAGATACATCCCATTCCTCCCCCACTCCCCTTACATCATTTGTTCTCACCTTTTGCCAATATACACTCAATCTCCCATGGTACTTCCTGACACAAGTCTCCTTTCCATGCTCGCTTACTCTCACCACTCTCTTCTCCCCAACATACTCTTCTTTTCTGAAAACCTTCACAAATTATCACCTTTGCCTCCACAAGATAGTGATCAGACATCCCTCCAGCTGCCCCTCTCAGCACATTAACATGTATAATTCTCTCTTTTACATGCTCGTGAGTTACCACATAATCCAATAATGCCCTCTGACCATATGTCTCTCCTACTCACATGCATATACTTCTGTATATCTCTCTTTTTCCATAAATGCTACATACAAATCCATTTGTTTTTCTAAGTATTTCTCACATACATTCTTCAAAGCAAACACCTGATCCACACATCCTCTACCACTTCTGAAACCACACTGCTCTTCCCCAATCTGATGCTCTGTACATGCCTTCACCCTCTCAATCAATACCCTCCCATATAATTTACCAGGAATACTCAACAAACTTATACCTCTGTAATTTGAGCACTCACTTTTATCCCCTTTGCCTTATACAATGGCACTATGCAAGCATTCCGCCAATCCTCAGGCACCTCACCATGAATCATACATACATTAAATAACCTTACCAACCAGTCAACAATACAGTCACCCCCTTTTGTAATAAATTCCACTGCAATAGCATCCAAACCCACTGCCTTGCCGGCTTTCATCTTCCGTGAAGCTTTTACTACCTCTTCTCTATTTACCAAATCATTTTCCCTAACCCTCTCACTTTGCACACCACCTCGACCAAAACACCCTATATCTGCCACTCTATCATCAAATACATTCAACAAACCTTCAAAATACTCACTCCATCTCCTTCTCACATCACCACTACTTGTTATCACCTCCCCATTAGCCCCCTTCACTGAAGTTCCCATTTGCTCCCTTGTCTTACGCACTTTATTTACCTCCTTCCAAAAGGAGAAGGCATATGATAGAGTTGATAGAGATGCTCTGTAGAAGGTTTTAAGAATATATGGTGTGGGAGGCAAGTTCTTAGAAGCAGTGAAAAGTTTTTATCGAGGATGTAAGGCATGTGTACGTGTAGGAAGAGAGGAAAGTGATTGGTTCTCAGTGAATGTACGTTTGTGGCAGGGGTGTGTGATGTCTCCATGGTTGTTTAATTTGTTTATGGATGGGGTTGTTAGGGAGGTGAATGCAAGAGTTTTGGAAAGAGGGGCAAGTATGCAGTCTGTTGTGGATGAGAGAGCTTGGGAAGTGAGTCAGTAGTTGTTCGCTGATGATACAGTGCTGGTATCTGATTCATGTAAGAAACTGCAGAAGCTGGTGACTGAGTTTGGTAAAGTGTGAAAGAAGAAAATTAAGAGTAAATGTGAATAAGAGCAAGGTTATTAGGTACAGTAGGGTTGAGCGTCAAGTCGATTGGGAGGTAAGTTTGAATGGAGAAAAACTAGAGGAAGTAAAGTATTTTAGATATCTGGGAGTGGATCTGGCAGCGGATGGAAGCATGGAAGCGGAAGTGAATCATAGGATGGGGGAGGGGGCGAAAATTCTGGGAGCCTTGAAGAATGTTTGGAAGTCGAGAACATTATCTCGGAAAGCAAAAATGGGTATGTTTGAAGGAATAGTGGTTCCAACAATGTTCTATGGTCGCGAGGCGTGGGCTATGGATAGAGTTGTGCGCAGGAGGGTGGATGTGCTGGAAATGAGATGTTTGAGGACAATATGTGGTGTGAGGTGGTTTGATCGAGTAAGTAATGTAAGGGTAAGAGAGATGTGTGGAAATAAAAAGAGTGTGGTTGAGAGAGCAGAAGAGGGTGTTTTGAAATGGTTTGGTCACATGGAGAGAATGAGTGAGGAAAGATTGACCAAGAGGATATATGTGTCAGAGGTGGAGGGAACGAGGAGAAGTGGGAGACCAAATTGGAGGTGGAAAGATGGAGTGAAAAAGATTTTGAGTGATCGGGGCCTGAACATGCAGGAGGGTGAAAGGCGTGCAAGGAATAGAGTGAATTGGATCGATGTGGTATACCAGGGTCGACATGCTGTCAGTGGATTGAACCAGGGCATGTGAAGCGTCTGGGGTAAACCATGGAAAGTTGTGTGGGGCCTGGATGTGGAAAGGGAGCTATGGTTTCGGTGCATTATTACATGACAACTAGAGACTGAGTGTGAACGAATGGGCCTTTGGTGTCTTTTCCTAGCGCTACCTCGCACACATGAGGGGGGAGGGGGTTGTTATTCCATGTGTGGCGAGGTGGCGATGGGAACAAATAAAGGCAGACAGTATGAGTTATGTACATGTGTATATATGTATATGTCTGTGTGTGTATATATATGTGTACATTGAGAGTTATAGGTATGTATATTTGCGTGTGTGGACGTGTATGTATATACATGTGTATGTGGGCGGGTTGGGCCATTCTTTCGTCTGTTTCCTTGCGCTACCTTGCTAACGTGGGAGACAGCGACAAAGCAAAATAAGTAAATAGATAAATAAATATCTCTTTTTAAACCAGGTACTCCCAATCACCAGCCCTTTTTCAGCACAGATCCACAGGCTCTTCATTTCCTTTTACAACACTGAACACCCCATGTACACCAATTATATCCTCAACTGCCACATTACTCACCTTTGCATTCAAATCACCCATCACTATAACCTGGTGTCGTGCATCTAAGCTGCTAACACACTCATTCAGTTGCTCCTAAAGCACTTGCATAGGCACCAATAATCACCCATCTCTCTCCATCCACTTTCAGTTTTACCAACATAAAGCTGGAATTTACTTTTTTACACTCTGCCTCCTACTCCCACTTAATTGCTGTTCTCTGCATCAGTTAGGTAGTGCCAGGAAACAGACAAAGAACAGCCTGTCCACTTATATACAGATTTATGTACATGAACTCCCATACATGTACATACGTATACCTTTACAGATCAACATGCACACATATGCATATATATATATACACATCTGGGAGTGGATCTGGCAGCGGATGGAACCATGGAAGCGGAAGTGAATCATAGGGTGGGGGAGGGGGCGAAAATCCTGGGAGCATTGAAGAATGTGTGGAAGTCGAGAACATTATCTCGGAAAGCTAAAATGGGTATGTTTGAAGGAATAGTGCTTCCAACAATGTTGTATGGTTGCTAGGCGTGGGCTATGGATAGAGTTGTGCGCAGGAGGTGGATGTGCTGGAAATGAGGTGTTTGAGGACAATGTGTGGTGTGAGGTGGTTTGATCGAGTAAATAATGTAAGGGTAAGAGAGATGTGTGGAAATAAAAAGAGCATGGTTGAGAGAGCAGAAGAGGGTGTTTTGAAATGGTTTGGGCACATGGAGAGAATGAGTGAGGAAAGATTGACCAAGAGGATATATGTGTCGGAGGTGGAGGGAACGAGGAGAAGTGGGAGATCTAATTGGAGGTGGAAAGATGGAGTGAAAAAGATTTTGAGTGATCGGGGCCTGAACATGCAGGAGGGTGAAAGGAGGGCAAGGAATAGAGTGAATTGGATCGATGTGGTATACCGGGGTTGACGTGCTGTCAGTGGATTGAATCAGGGCATGTGAAGCGTCTGGGGTAAACCATGGAAAGTTGTGTGGGGCCTGGATGTGGAAAGGGAGCTGTGGTTTCGGGCATTATTGCATGACAGCTGGAGACTGAGTGTGAACGAATGGGGCCTTTGTTATCTTTTCCTAGCACTACCTCGCACACATGAGGGGGGAGGGGATGGTATTCCATGTGTGGCGAGGTGACGATGGGAATGAATAAAGGCAGGCAGTGTGAATTGTGTGCATGGGTATATATGTATGTGTCTGTGTGTGTATATATATGTGTACATTGAGATGTATGGGTGTGTAAGTTTGCGTGTGTGGACGTGTGTGTATATACATGTGTATGGGGGTGGGTTGGGCCATTTCTTTCTTCTGTTTCCTTGCGCTACCTCGCAAATGCGGGAGACAGCGACAAAGCAAAATGATAATAATAAAAAAAAATAATATACACATATATACATTTGTACATTTTTATACTTGCTTGCCCTCATCCATTCTTGGCGACACTATGCCCCACAGAAAACAGCATTGCTAACCTCCACTTCAATGAGGTAGTGCCAGGAAAATAGACAAAAAAAGGCCTCATTTGTTCACACTCAGTCTTGGCTGTCATGTGTAATGCACCGAAACCACAGCCCCCTGTCCACATCCAGGCCCCACAGACCTTTCCGTGGTTTACCCCAGATGTTTCTCATGCCCTGGTTCAGGTTATTGACAGCATATCGACCCTGGTATACTACGTCATTCCAGTTCAATTTATTCCTTGCACATCCCTCACCCTCCTGTATGTTCAGGCCCTGATCACTCAAAATGTTTTTCACTCCATCCCACTACCACTTTTAATTTGGCCTCCCACTTCTCCTTGTTCCCTCCACCTCTGACACTTATATCCTTTTTGTCAGACTTTCCACACTCAATCTATGTCCAATTCATTTCAACAATCCTTCTTCTGCTCTCTTAACCACACACTTTTTATTACCAAACATCTCTCTTATCCTTTCATTATTTATTTATTTATTTATCTATTTATTTATTTATTTATTACAGCTAGATAAGGAAACCAGAGATTTTATGGAATTCCTGGAAGTTTTGGTTATTTTGCACATTTACTTTTTCTCTCGGAGACTTCAGGAAGTTAAGATATTTAGGAATTTTACTATGTCCTCTCATTTTTGTTAGTGTCTTTACACTGTCACTGATTAACTGTAATCTTTTTGAAGAGATTGCTTGGGATTTCTCTATGACTTTTGTACTTGCCCAGGAAGCAGGTTGATATTTGTAAACTTATTTAAGACAGTGATCGGACTGAACCTAGGACATGACAAAAATGTTGCTGTTGTATGAGATACTTTGTACAAGAGACTACCCGCAAGCCAGGTTATTGTAGTTTCCTTGCTGACACTTCTTTAATCAAGATTTCATCTACCAAAAAAAGAATACCACAGTATTATGGAAAGTGAAATCTGCTGGTGTGAATACTCGTACTAAGGGAAGAAGTGACTTATTACCACTTGTGCAAGTAAGTTGATCATACTTACATTTGCCATAAATCTAATATCTGGCATATCCAGCATATAAATTTGGTTATTTTTTGCAATTTAGTCAAACTATTATCTGTTTTGATTATGACTTACTTTATTAATGATGAATGGTTGATACACAGTATTTTAGTTCTAAAATATAGTAGAACAATTTGAGTGTAGTGAGTATTACTCTAATAAGATGAGATCTTTTTCACTTATCATATTACTATTTTCAGGTATGAAATCCTCCATTGCAATGATGTAGAAAAGCTGATAAAGAAACTTGCTATTCTGGATAAACCCCCTTCTGCTTTGTAACTATTGAAGAAACTCTGGATGTTGTTGAGCATGCTTATGTTGCGACAGGTTACTGAGGATGTGACTAAAGTATGCAAACATATTCACCAAGGCCCTGGAAGTATTCAAATCCATGTGTGTGGAATACCAAACTAGAGAGAGACCAGTGATCTAGGATGTGGTTGTTTATCTTGTTTTCCATAAGGAATTTGCGTCCAGAGGACAGTTTTTTCTGTTAGACGTGCAAGCCATGCCCTGCTCTAACTACAAGTAGATCATGGTGCACCCAGACTTTGACCTCTACAGAGTAAACTATTGCAGAAGTTGCCTTCCAACTATTGGCTGTTCTCTAACTTCTTCTTGTCCCATCCGTTTTCAGAATGATAATGGCTTTTAATTCACATCTCAGTTGATCACAGAACTGAAGATGATTTTGCCAAGCATAACTTTGGTTCAGTTGATCACAGAACTGAAGATGATTTTGCCAAGCATAACTTTGGCTCCTGCCAATCCTTGTCACCCATGAAGTCTAGGTTCTGTGGAATGCACCACTGTTGATATCAAGGATATGTTAGTGGTCTGGCTGGTGGATAACAACACTCACAACTTGATAATAGGTCTCAAGTTTGAATAGCTTCAGAACTCTTCTTACCATTCAGGAATCGAATGTTCTCTATACTCAACTGTGTTTGGTTTTGAGGCTCGTGTTGGTGTTACATCTTCATCACTACCCACAGAAGGGATTGTTGAGGTGGATAATGAGGATGACCTTGCTCTAGTCTCTGGTGATACCTTACCAGATACAACAGCAGAGATAACAAAACATTGCCTTCAACATACATTATCATTGATATGCAGACTCTGTTTACCAGCATTGTGATGACTCCAAACTGCAACCTGTATCCCCTAAAGCCACCACCGCAACACAATCTGTAATAGACAGTCCACCTCTACCAACCCTACAGTCCCTGGAAGACGACTCAGATCAGATCAGGAAGTTTCGAACTGAGGCATACACTGGTCAGATATCTCATGTGGAAAGTATGATAAAATACAGCCACTTAGATCTCAAAGGTGATAACAATAGGGACAGTATCATAATCCCTTTCCTGGAAGTGGGCCATGGTTGAGGTGTTGAGAGTCATTATCAACAGGAACTTAATGGTGTGGACCAATATGAGATTGCCATAAAGGATAGGGTTGTGAAGTAATAGTACTCCAGAAACCAGTTTGATCTCTGTCCTCATCAATTGTTAAGAGCTGATGATGTGAAACAGGGCAACTCTGTGTCATTACATACAGCTGTCATCACTTACTTTGCTTGTGGTGGACAAGGATTTAAGAAATGTAACTGCAGTGGAGGGAAGAAGTACCAAACAAATCAGTGCAAATGCTTGAAAGCTAAGGTGAAGTGCAACTCTAGGTGCCATAGTACTTGACCTGTGTTAATGAAATGAACATTGTCTAGTGGACTTTTTTGGAGTGTTTTATTTGACATAATTGCAAGGGATGTTTTAAGATTAAACAGATAAGCTTTTTTTGATAAATAGTTTGAGCTTTTTATGTTTGTCATAATCACCTGGGGTGTTTTCCAATTTGAACAATGAAATTGTAGATATGCAGGTGGTTTCCATACATGAAATATTGATGACATTCTCAGGTACATAGTCTTTAACTTTATATTTGAGCTGATCACAAGTGATGTTTTAAAACTACATGTATCAATGATTTCTTAGATGTTCAAGGGTTAAAACAGAATATTTGATAACCTTTAGTGTGTGTTTTTTTTCCTTATGTACTTTAAGAATCCTTGTCAGACAACTGTACGAAATGATTTGAAACTAAAACAATAAATTCTTAGTTGTTCATGTTCATTGCGATAATGTAGAACAGTAACTAGCTAATAAAGTAGAAATATGATAGCTCAAATATCATATGCCTTATGTAATTCTAAGGTTCCTGGGCAAAGCATGAATGACACGGAGTAATCCCTGTCCCCTAAATGAATTAAGGTTATTGATATAGTTTAAAAATGATGACAGTCATTCAGTGATATTGTGAAATTCCTTGATATTGTAGTCACCTCCTGAAGTCCTTGAGTGAAATAAAAACATGAAATTATCAAAAACTTAAGGAATTTTATGGAATCGCTGGTTTCTTGGTCTTACTTCCTGCCTAGTTGCCCCAGGAGTCCTTTCTGTCTTTATGAGGCTCTTGCAGCTTTCAGGAAGCTGGCCATGTTCACTGATTAGAACCAAAGGCCACATTGTTGTGACATGTTTGCATCTGTATAGGCCAATAGAGTAGTGCCTGATGTCTTCATTATGGTAAATGCATTGCAGGCATAAGGGATCTTGGGATGTGTTGAAGTGGCCTTTGTAATTCTGTAAGGATGGATGTTGTCCAGAGGCTAGATAGGAGGAGAGTATGACTCGTGTGTTTGTCTGGGGAATGTGATATCTGAGAAATGTATCTCTGGTGGATTGTAGTGTTAGACTCGGTTGGGAAGGCAGTTGCTAAGTGCTTGTTGGGTTGTTTAAGTCTATGTGTGTTTTGTCAGTGTTATTTGTTGGGGATTGTGGATCTGTAAGTAGAGATTATGGAAGTTTAAGGTAAGGATAAGCTTTGTATTTCTACTTAGGAGTTGGTGGATAGTTGCAGAGTGGGATTGGTGGTTAGTTATAGAGTGGGTTTTGGTGGGAGGGGTCAAGTGCCATTGTGTCGAGCATGTTGAGTTGTTCTGAGTGCATTATTTTGTGTGTTTTGTGGTATAGTTATGTTTGCTTTTGAGAGGACAGAAGACCATGCAGATGAGGCACAGTTTAAAGTGGAGATGCTGATTAGTTTGTAGAGGATGTTGAGGGATTTTTTTCCCTAATTCTGGTGCCAGTTAGTGTTGTGAGAGCATTTAGTGTGTGTGTGTGTTGCTTTTGTGCTGTTATTGGTGTGGGGAGTGAATGTTGTGTGTTGTACATGATGCCTAGAGTGGTTGGTATTTTGTTCAGTGGGAGTGATTGTCCACTCGTGGTGACTGGAGGATGTAAGCTGGCTTCATTTCTGTTTGGGGTCAAAAGCGTCATTGAAGACTTATGAGGAGATGCAGATATTCTGTTGCTATTGTGGCGTCGGAATATTGTGATGTTATTGTGAGGTCATGCGCTTATGAAAGGACCTTCATGTTGAGGTTTGCTTGGGGTGGTTGGAGGTTGTGTAGAAAGAGATTGAAGAAAGTTAGATAAAGAATACCCTAGGGATATCCATTGTAGAGTTTGTGGTTTAGAGGTGAGCCATTGAGAGTGACTCTTGCAATGTGGCTGGTTATGAAATTGGTCATCTACTTGTATTTTTTCTGTGAGGATGTCTCTTGGGACTATGTCAGGTGCTTTGTTGACATCTGCCACAAGAACTGCGTAGGAGAGGGAGTTCTGGTGTTTTGAATCTATCTTAAGATATGTTGTGTGAAGTCATTGTGTAGCATGTTAATAGTGTTTGGGTCTGAAGCCATGTTATTTAAGTGAGAGTGGTATGTTTTGTTTGATTCTGTTGTGGTTAATTTTTTTCATAGTTTGGATACAGAAAATAGAAGTGATATAGGTCAGTAAGAGGAGAGGGAATTGGAAGATTTTGGTTTTGTTATAATGTTGGCAAGTTTCCATATGTTAGGGACTTTGTTGTATAGCCAAGACATAGGCCACATGCATAGTGAGAGTTTGTGTGATCTTAGAGTTATTTTTAACACCTAAAGAAGGTGTTAAAGATTTTTCGGTTGGTGAATGTAGCTTACATTGATTGCCTTAATAACCCTGGCAATTGATAGACCTGAAGCCCAAACAACCAACCAATGTAGCCAAGAACAGTTGAAGATATCTTTAAAAGATATCTTTTATCCCTGGGGATAGGGGTGAAAGAATACTTCCCACGCATTCCTCGCGTGTCGTAGAAGGCGACTAGAGGGGACGGGAGTGGGGGGCCGGAAATCCTCCCCTCCTTGTATTTTTAACTTTCTAAAATGGGAAACAGAAGAAGGAGTCACGCGGGGAGTGCTCATCCTCCTCAAAGGCTCAGACTGGGGTGTCTAAATGTGTGTGGATGTAACCAAGATGTGAAAAAGGAGAGATAGGTAGTATGTTTGAGGAAAGGAACCTGGATGTTTTGGCTCTGAGTGAAACGAAGCTCAAGGGTAAAGGGGAAGAGTGGTTTGGGAATGTTTTGGGAGTAAAGTCAGGGGTTGGTGAGAGGACAAGAGCAAGGGAAGGAGTAGCAGTACTCCTGAAACAGGAGTTGTGGGAGTGTGTGATAGAGTGTAAGAAAGTAAATTCTCGATTAGTATGGGTAAAACTGAAAGTTGATGGAGAGAGATGAGTGATTATTGGTGCATATGCACCTGGGCATGAGAAGAAAGATCATGAGAGGCAAGTGTTTTGGGAGCAGCTGAATGAGTGTGTTAGTGGTTTTGATGCATGAGACCAGGTTTATAGTGATGGGTGATTTGAATGCAAAGGTGAGTAATGTGGCAGTTGAGGGAATAATTGGTATACATGGGGTGTTCAGTGTTGTAAATGGAAATGGTGAAGAGCTTGTAGATTTATGTGCTGAAAAAGGACTGGTGATTGGGAATACCTGGTTTAAAAAGCGAGATATACATAAGTATACGTATGTAAGTAGGAGAGATGGCAAGAGAGCATTATTGGATTACGTGTTAATTGACAGGCGCGCGAAAGAGAGACTTTTGGATGTTAATGTGCTGAGAGGTGCAACTGGAGGGATGTCTGATCATTATCTTGTGGAGGCTAAGGTGAAGATTTGTATGGGTTTTCAGAAAAGAAGAGTGAATGTTGGGGTGAAGAGGGTGGTGAGAGTAAGTGAGCTTGGGAAGGAGACTTGTGTGAGGAAGTACCAGGAGAGACTGAGTACAGAATGGAAAAAGGTGAGAACAATGGAAGTAAGGGGAGTGGGTGAGGAATGGGATGTATTTAGGGAATCAGTGATAGATTGCGCAAAAGATACTTGTGGCATGAGAAGAGTGGGAGGTGGGTTGATTAGAAAGGGTAGTGAGTGGTGGGATGAAGAAGTAAGATTATTAGTGAAAGAGAAGAGAGAGGCATTTGGGTGATTTTTGCAGGGAAAAAATGCAATTGAGTGGGAGGTGTATAAAAGAAAGAGACAGGAGGTCAAGAGAAAGGTGCAGGAGGTGAAAAAGAGGGCAAATGAGAGTTGGGGTGAGAGAGTATCATTAAATTTTAGGGAGAATAAAAAGATGTTCTGGAAGGAGGTAAATAAAGTGCGTAAGACAAGGGAGCAAATAGGAACTGCAGTGAAGGGCGCAAATGGGGAGGTGATGACAAGTAGTGGTGATGTGAGAAGGAGATGGAGTGAGTATTTTGAAGGTTTGTTGAATGTGTTTGATGATAGAGTGGCAGATATAGGGTGTATTGGTCGAGGTGGTGTGCAAAGTGAGAGGGTTAGGGAAAATGATTTGGTAAACAGAGAAGAGGTAGTAAAAGCTTTGCGGAAGATGAAAGCCGGGAAGGCAGCAGGTTTGGATGGTATTGCAGTGGAATTTATTAAAAAAGGGGGTGACTGTATTGTTGACTGGTTGGTAAGGTTATTTAATGTATGTATGACTCATGGTGAGGTGCCTGAGGATTGGCGGAATGCGTGCATAGTGGCTTTGTACAAAGGCAAAGGGGATAAGAGTGAGTGCTCAAATTACAGAGGTATAAGTTTGTTGAGTATTCCTGGTAAATTATATGGGAGGGTATTGATTGAGAGGGTGAAGGCATGTACAGAGCATCAGATTAGGGATGAGCAGTGTGGTTTCAGAAGTGGTAAAGGATGTGTGGATCAGGTGTTTGCTTTGAAGAATGTATGTGAGAAATACTTAGAAAAGCAAATGGATTTGTATGTAGCATTTATGGATCTGGAGAAGGCATATGATAGAGTTGATAGAGATGCTCTGTGGAAGGTATTAAGAATATATGGTGTGGGAGGAAAGTTGTTAGAAGCAGTGAAAAGTTTTTATCGAGGATGTAAGGCATGTATATGTGTAGGAAGAGAGGAAATTGATTGGTTCTCAGTGAATGTAGGTTTGCGGCAGGGGTGTGTGATGTCTCCATGGTTGTTTAATTTGTTTATGGATGGGGTTGTTAGGGAGGTGAATGCAAGAGTTTTGGAAAGAGGGGCAAGTATGAAGTCTGTTGTGGATGAGAGAGCTTGGGAAGTGAGTCAGTTGTTGTTCGCTGATGATACAGCGCTGGTGGCTGATTCATGTGAGAAACTGCAGAAGCTGGTGACTGAGTTTGGTAAAGTGTGTGAAAGAAGAAAGTTAAGAGTAAATGTGAATAAGAGCAAGGTAATTAGGTACAGTAGGGTTGAGGGTCAAGTCAATTGGGAGGTAAGTTTGAATGGAGGAAAACTGGAGGAAGTAAAGTGTTTTAGATATCTGGGAGTGGATCTGGCAGCGGATGGAACCATGGAAGCGGAAGTGAATCATAGGGTGGGGGAGGGGGCAAAAATCCTGGGAACCTTGAAGAATGTGTGGAAGTCAAGAACATTATCTCGGAAAGCAAAAATGGGTATGTTTTAAGGAATAGTGGTTCCAACAATGTTGTATGGTTGCGAGGCGTGGGCTATGGATAGAGTTGTGCGCAGGAGGATGGATGTGCTGGAAATGAGATGTTTGAGGACAATGTGTGGAGTGAGGTGGTTTGATCGAGTAAGTAATGTAAGGGTAAGAGAGATGTGTGGAAATAAAAAGAGCATGGTTGAGAGAGCAGAAAAGGGTGTTTTGAAATGGTTTGGGCACATGGAGAGAATGAGTGAGGAAAGATTGACCAAGAGGATTTTGTGTCGGAGGTGGAGGGAACGAGAAGTGGGAGACCAAGTTGGAGGTTGAAAGATGGAGTGAAAAAGATTTTGTGTGATCGGGGCCTGAACATGCAGGAGGGTGAAAGGAGGGCAAGGAATAGAGTGAATTGGATCGATGTGGTATACCGGGGTTGACGTGCTGTCAGTGGATTGAATCAGGGCATGTGAAGCGTCTGGGGTAAACCATGGAAAGTTGTGTGGGGCCTGGATGTGGAAAGGGAGCTGTTGTTTCGGGCATTATTGCATGACAGCTAGAGACTGAGTGTGAACGAATGGGGCTGTTGTTGTCTTTTCCTAGTGCTACCTAGCACAAATGAGGGAGGAGGGGGATGGTATTCCATGTGTGGCGAGGTGGCGATGGGAATGAATAAAGGCAGACACTGTGAATTGTGTGCATGGGTATATATGTGCGTGTCTGTGTGTGTGTATATATGTGTACATTGAGATGTATAGGTATGTATATTTGCGTGTGTGGACGTGTATGTATATACATTGTGTATGGGGGTGGGTTGGGCCATTTCTTTCGTCTGTTTCCTTGTGCTACCTCGCAAACGCGGGAGACAGCGACAAAGCAAAATAAAAAAAATTAAAAAAATTATCTTTAAAGTGCTTGGATTGCAAATTGAGTGTTATTTTTTTATATGAAAGTTTGGAATGCTGTCAGGACAGGAGAGAGTATAAAAGTTTTAATTGGTTGGTATATGTAAGTAGGAGTGAAAGGTGGGTGAACAATTGTTTCAGGATGGATTTTGTGTAGGTTTTAAATGGTAATCTTAGGTGTGAGGTTTGTGTGAGACTGATTTTTTTAGTAGTTGCTCATGAGTATGTTTGTTTGTTCTTTGAGAGAAGGGATTTCAGATATCTATGGAGGTTGACTGCTGGAAGTTTTGGGATAGATGTATGGTTTGCTGATTGTGTAGGCTTAGGGTATTGAGAGGTTGCAGTTGGTTTATGAGTGGTTCTCCTTGTTGATCAGTGGATCGTGGGTGTGACTTTTGAGCCAAAGGGAATCATGGTCACTGAAATCTCCAGAGATAGTTGTTGGGCGTGTTGGTGAGGTTTTGCAGTTGGGGAGTGTATCTGGGGAACGTGGAGGGGAAGGTATGTTATTTTTTTTTATTATACTTTGTCGCTGTCTCCCGTGTTTGCGAGGTAGCGCAAGGAAACAGACGAAAGAAATGGCCCCCCCCCCATACACATGTATATACATACGTCCACACACGCAGATATACATACCTACACAGCTTTCCATGGTTTACCCCAGACGCTTCACATGCCTTGATTCAATCCACTGACAGCACGTCAACCCCGGTATACCACATCGCTCCAGTTCACTCTATTCCTTGCCCTCCTTTCACCCTCCTGCATGTTCAGGCCCCGATCACACAAAATCTTTTTCACTCCATCTTTCCACCTCCAATTTGGTCTCCCTCTTCTCCTCGTTCCCTCCACCTCCGACACATATATCCTCTTGGTCAATCTTTCCTCACTCATTCTCTCCATGTGCCCAAACCACTTCAAAACACCCTCTTCTGCTCTCTCAACCACGCTCTTTTTATTTCCACACATCTCTCTTACCCTTACGTTACTCACTCGATCAAACCACCTCACACCACACATTGTCCTCAAACATCTCATTTCCAGCACATCCATCCTCCTGCGCACAACTCTATCCATAGCCCACACCTCGCAACCATACAACATTGTTGGAACCACTATTCCTTCAAACATACCCATTTTTGCTTTCCGAGATAATGTTCTCGACTTCCACACATTCTTCAAGGCCCCCAGAATTTTCGCCCCCTCCCCCACCCTATGATTCACTTCCGCTTCCATGGTTCCATCCGCTGCCAGATCCACTCCCAGATATCTAAAACACTTCACTTCCTCCAGTTTTTCTCCATTCAAACTCACCTCCCAATTGACTTGACCCTCAACCCTACTGTACCTAATAACCTTGCTCTTATTCACATTTACTCTTAACTTTCTTCTTCCACACACTTTACCAAACTCAGTCACCAGCTTCTGCAGTTTCTCACATGAATCAGCCACCAGCGCTGTATCATCAGCGAACAACAACTGACTCACTTCCCAAGCTCTCTCATCCCCAACAGACTTCATACTTGCCCCTCTTTCCAAAACTCTTGCATTTACCTCCCTAACAACCCCATCCATAAACAAATTAAACAACCATGGAGACATCACACACCCCTGCCGCAAACCTACATTCACTGAGAACCAATCACTTTCCTCTCTTCCTACACGTACACATGCCTTACATCCTCGATAAAAACTTTTCACTGCTTCTAACAACATTCCTCCCACACCATATATTCTTAATACCTTCCACAGAGCATCTCTATCAACTCTATCATATGCCTTCTCCAGATCCATAAATGCTACATACAAATCCATTTGCTTTTCTAAGTATTTCTCACATACATTCTTCAAAGCAAACACCTGATCCACACATCCTCTACCACTTCTGAAACCACACTGCTCTTCCCCAATCTGATGCTCTGTACATGCCTTCACCCTCTCAATCAATACCCTCCCATATAATTTACCAGGAATACTCAACAAACTTATACCTCTGTAATTTGAGCACTCACTCTTATCCCCTTTGCCTTTGTACAATGGCACTATGCACGCATTCCGCCAATCCTCAGGCACCTCACCATGAGTCATACATACATTAAATAACCTTACCAACCAGTCAACAATACAGTCACCCCCTTTTTTAATAAATTCCACTGCAATACCATCCAAACCTGCTGCCTTGCCGGCTTTCATCTTCCGCAAAGCTTTCACTACCTCTTCTCTGTTTACCAAATCATTTTCCCTAACCCTCTCACTTTGCACACCACCTCGACCAAAACACCCTATATCTGCCACTCTATAATCAAACACATTCAACAAACCTTCAAAATACTCACTCCATCTCCTTCTCACATCACCACTACTTGTTATCACCTCCCCATTTGCGCCCTTCACTGAAGTTCCCATTTGCTCCCTTGTCTTACGCACTTTATTTACCTCCTTCCAGAACATCTTTTTATTCTCCCTAAAATTTAATGATACTCTCTCACCCCAACTCTCATTTGCCCTTTTTTTCTCCTCTTGCACCTTTCTCTTGACCTCCTGTCTCTTTCTTTTATACATCTCCCACTCAATTGCATTTTTTCCCTGCAAAAATCGTTCAAATGCCTCTCTCTTCTCTTTCACTAATAATCTTACTTCTTCATCCCACCACTCACTACCCTTTCTAATCAACCCACCTCCCACTCTTCTCATGCCACAAGCATCTTTTGCGCAATCCATCACTGATTCCCTAAATACATCCCATTCCTCCCCCACTCCCCTTGCTTCCATTGTTCTCACCTTTTTCCATTCTGTACTCAGTCTCTCCTGGTACTTCCTCACACAGGTCTCCTTCCCAAGCTCACTTACTCTCACCACCCTCTTCACCCCAACATTCACTCTTCTTTTCTGAAAACCCATACAAATCTTCACCTTAGCCTCCACAAGAAAATGATCAGACATCCCTCCAGTTGCACCTCTCAGCACATTAACATCCAAAAGTCTCTCTTTCGCACGCCTGTCAATTAACACGTAATCCAATAACGCTCTCTTGCCATCTCTCCTACTTACATAAGTATACTTATGTATATCTCGCTTTTTAAACCAGGTATTCCCAATCATCAGTCCTTTTTCAGCACATAAATCTACAAGCTCTTCACCATTTCCATTTACAACACTGAACACCCCATGTATACCAATTATTCCCTCAACTGCCACATTACTCACCTTTGCATTCAAATCACCCATCACTATAACCCGGTCTCGTGCATCAAAACCACTAACACACTCATTCAGCTGCTCCCAAAACACTTGCCTCTCATGATCTATCTTCTCATGCCCAGGTGCATATGCACCAATAATCACCCACCTCTCTCCATCAACTTTCAGTTTTACCCATATTAATCGAGAATTTACTTTCTTACATTCTATCACATACTCCCACAACTCCTGTTTCAGGAGTATTGCTACTCCTTCCCTTGCTCTTGTCCTCTCACTAACCCCTGACTTTACTCCCCAGACATTCCCAAACCACTCTTCCCCTTTACCCTTGAGCTTCGTTTCACTCAGAGCCAAAACATCCAGGTTCCTTTCCTCAAACATACTATCTATCTCTCCTTTTTTCACATCTTGGTTACATCCACACACATTTAGGCACCCCACTCTGAGCCTTCGAGGAGGATGAGCACTCCCCGCGTGACTCCTTCTTCTGTTTCCCATTTTAGAAAGTTAATACAAGGAGGGGAGGATTTCTGGCCCCCCGCTCCCGTCCCCTCTAGTCGCTTTCTACGACACGCGAGGAATACGTGGGAAGTATTCTTTCACCCCTATCCCCAGGGATAATATACATATATATATACATATACACATACACACACATACACATACATACGCACATATACACACACACACACACACATACATATATATACATATGAAAAATGTAGGAAACAATTTAGCAAACTGAAACTTCTAGCTTGAAATGAATGGAAAGGTATGGGAAGGTATGTAGATGTTGATTATTGTGTAGCTGTCACTGTTAAGTTTCATATTTATGAATTGTGTTTCTATGGTGTTGGCTTTGTGAGATGTTTTGTGTTGTCATTGATTTCGGAGAAAGGTATGGTCTGGTGGATGGGTGTTATGAGTCCTCCACGTATTCCTTGTTTTCTTTTGTTTGTTACAGTTGTGTAATTGTTGAAAAGTGAGAAGGGTAGATCTGGGTGTAAGTCTTGTTTCTTGGATATGGGCTAGATGGATGTTTTGTTCTTTGGCTTTCAATATTTTTTTATTTTTTGTTCATGATGTAATTGGGGCAAATTGCAAGTTGTTTAGTTTGTTGTTGCAGGTCTTTGGAGCAGAATGATTTGTTTTTGAAGAACGAGTTTGTTTTTTTGTTGGATGTTTGTGCTGGAGGTGTGGGGTATGTGATGTGGTTTAGATATTTGCTGAGTGGTTACTTAATTTCCAGTGTTCTGATTAGTCTCTTATTGGATGGCAGTAGAGATCAAAACCACTGAGTGTAGTTGGATTATCTAATAGAGTAGTGCTTTCATGAGATAGGCATTTAGCTCCTGTGCAGAGATTTAATGGTGTTCCAGGGTTAGGGCTAATGTTTGTGTGGCTAACACTAATAGTTGGGAGATGATGACTGGGCCATCATCTAACAGTAGTAAAAAAAAAAAAAAAGTGAATATGTAAGATGTCTAGGTATTGACCCACTGTCTGGCATTGTGGCTAAGGACAGCCCAAGGCTGTGCTACATGCAGGGGAGGGATAGTTGAATCCCTTTGGGGCAGAAAGTTCTTGAAGGGCTTGGTTGTAGATGGTGGCATCCCAGTCTTCTCTTATTGAGTTTAGGCTGGAGGCTGCTTCAGGTGCTTATCCCTTCAATCCTCCTCCTTTCTGCAGTACCACCATTTCATGTGTGGCGGGGTGGCGACGGGAAGAAATAAGGTCAGACAGTATGAATTATGTACATGTGTATATATGTATATGTCTGTATGTGTATATATATGTATACGCTGAGATGTATAGGTATGTATATGTGAGTGTGTGGACGTATATGTATATACATGTGTTTGTGGGTGGGTTGGGCCATTCTTTCGTCTGTTTCCTTGCGCTACCTCGCAAACGCTGGAAACAGAAGAAGGAGTCACGCGGGGAGTGCTCATCCTCCTCGAAGGCTCAGATTGGGGTGCCTAAATGTGTGTGGATGTAACCAAGATGTGAAAAAAGGAGAGATAGGTAGTATGTTTGAGGAAAGGAACCTGGATGTTTTGGCTCTGAGTGAAACGAAGCTCAAGGGTAAAGGGGAAGAGTGGTTTGGGAATGTCTTGGGAGTAAAGTCAGGGGTTAGTGAGAAGACAAGAGCAAGGGAAGGAGTAGCAATACTCCTGAAACAGGAGTTGTGGGAGTATGTGATAGAATGTAAGAAAGTAAATTCTCGATTTATATGGGTAAAACTGAAAGTTGATGGAGATAGATGGGTGATTATTGGTGCATATGCACCTGGGCATGAGAAGAAAGATCATGAGAGGCAAGTGTTTTGGGAGCAGCTGAATGAGTGTGTCAGTGGTTTTGATGCACGAGACCGGGTTATAGTGATGGGTGATTTGAATGCAAAGGTGAGTAATGTGGCAGTTGAGGGAATGATTGGTATACATGGGGTGTTCAGTGTTGTAAATGGAAATGGTGAAGAGCTTGTAGATTTATGTGCTGAAAAAGGAGTGATGATTGGGAATACCTGGTTTAAAAAGCGAGATATACATAAGTATACTTATGTAAGTAGGAGAGATGGCAAGAGAGCGTTATTGGATTACGTGTTAATTGACAGGCGCGCGAAAGAGAGACTTTTGGATGTTAATGTGCTGAGAGGTGCAACTGGAGGGATGTCTGATCATTATCTTGTGGAGGCTAAGGTGAAGATTTGTATGGGTTTTCAGAAAAGAAGAGTGAATGTTGGGGTGAAGAGGGTGGTGAGAGTAAGTGAGCTTGGGAAGGAGACTTGTGTGAGGAAGTACCAGGAGAGACTGAGTACAGAATGGAAAAAGGTGAGAACAATGGAAGTAAGGGGAGTGGGGGAGGAATGGGATGTATTTAGGGAATCAGTGATGGATTGCGCAAAAGATGCTTGTGGCATGAGAAGAGTGGGAGGTGGGTTGATTAGAAAGGGTAGTGAGTGGTGGGATGAAGAAGTAAGATTATTAGTGAAAGAGAAGAGAGAGGCATTTGGACGATTTTTGCAGGGAAAAAATGCAATTGAGTGGGAGATGTATAAAAGAAAGAGACAGGAGGTCAAGAGAAAGGTGCAAGAGGTGAAAAAAAGGGCAAATGAGAGTTGGGGTGAGAGAGTATCATTAAATTTTAGGGAGAATAAAAAGATGTTCTGGAAGGAGGTAAATAAAGTGCGTAAGACAAGGGAGCAAATGGGAACTTCAGTGAAGGGTGCAAATGGGGAGGTGATAACAAGTAGTGGTGATGTGAGAAGGAGATGGAGTGAGTATTTTGAAGGATTGTTGAATGTGTTTGATGATAGAGTGGCAGATATAGGGTGTTTTGGTCGAGGTGGTGTGCAAAGTGAGAGGGTTAGGGAAAATGATTTGGTAAACAGAGAAGAGGTAGTAAAAGCTTTGCGGAAGATGAAAGCCGGCAAGGCAGCAGGTTTGGATGGTATTGCAGTGGAATTTATTAAAAAAGGGGGTGACTGTATTGTTGACTGGTTGGTAAGGTTATTTAATGTATGTATGACTCATGGTGAGGTGCCTGAGGATTGGCGGAATGCGTGCATAGTGCCATTGTACAGAGGCAAAGGGGATAAGAGTGAGTGCTCAAATTACAGAGGTATAAGTTTGTTGAGTATTCCTTTCAAATTATATGGGAGGGTATTGATTGAGAGGGTAAAGGCATATACAGAGCATCAGATTGGGGAAGAGCAGTGTGGTTTCAGAAGTGGTAGAGGATATGTGGATCAGGTGTTTGCTTTGAAGAATGTATGCGAGAAATACTTAGAAAAGCAAATGGATTTGTATGTAGCATTTATGGATCTGGAGAAGGCATATGATAAGAGTTGATAGAGATGCTCTGTGGAAGGTATTAAGAATATATGGTGTGGGAGGCAAGTTGTTAGAAGCAGTGAAAAGTTTTTATCGAGGATGTAAGGCATGTGTACGTGTAGGAAGAGAGGAAAGTGATTGGTTCTCAGTGAACGTAGGTTTGCGGCAGGTGTGTGTGATGTCTCCATGGTTGTTTAATTTGTTTATGGATGGGGTTGTTAGGGAGGTGAATGCAAGAGTTTTGGAAAGAGGGGCAAGTATGAAGTCTGTTGTGGATGAGAGAGCTTGGGAAGTGAGTCAGTTGTTGTTCGCTGATGATACAGCGCTGGTGGCTGATTCATGTGAGAAACTGCAGAAGCTGGTGACTGAGTTTGGTAAAGTGTGTGAAAGAAGAAAGTTAAGAGTAAATGTGAATAAGAGCAAGGTTATTAGGTACAGTAGGGTTGAGGGTCAAGTCAATTGGGAGGTAAGTTTGAGTGGAGAAAAACTGGAGGAAGTAAAGTGTTTTAGATATCTGGGAGTGGATCTGGCAGCGGATGGAACCATGGAAGCGGAAGTGAATCATAGGGTGGGGGAGGGGGCGAAAATCCTGGGAGCCTTGAAGAATGTGTGGAAGTCGAGAACATTATCTTGGAAAGCAAAAATGGGTATGTTTGAAGGAATAGTGGTTCCAACAATGTTGTATGGTTGCGAGGCGTGGGCTATGGATAGAGTTGTGCGCAGGAGGGTGGATATGCTGGAAATGAGATGTTTTATTGTTTTATTTCCACACATCTCTCTTATCCTTACATTACTTACTCGATCAAACCACCTCACACCACATATTGTCCTCAAACATCTCATTTCCAGCACCTCCACCCTCCTGCGCACAACTCTATCCATAGCCTACGCCTCGCAACCATAGAACATTGTTTGAACCACTATTCCTTCAAACATACCCATTTTTGCCTTCCGAGCTAATGTTCTCGACTTCCACACATTCTTCAAGGCTCCCAGGATTTTTGCCCCCTCCCCCACCCTATGATTCACATCTGCTTCCATGGTTCCATCCGCTGCCAGATCCACTCCCAGATATCTAAAACACTTTACTTCCTCCAGTTTTTCTCCATTCAAACTTACCTCCCAATTGACTTGACCCTCAACCCTACTGTACCTAATAATCTTGCTCTTATTCACATTTACTCTTAATTTTCTTCTTTCACACACTTTACCAAACTCAGTCACCAGCTTCTGCAGTTTCTCACCCGAATCAGCCGTGAGCGCTGTATCATCAGCGAACAAGTGACTCTCTTCCCAAGCCCTCTCATCCACAACAGACTGCACACTTGCCCCTCTCTCCAAAACACTTGCATTCGCCTCCCTAACATCCCCATCCATAAACAAATTAAACAACCATGGAGACATCACGCACCCCTGCCGCAAACCAACTTTCATTGAGAACCAGTCACTTTCCTCTCTTCCTACTTGTACACATGCCTTACAACCTCTATAAAAGCGTTTCACTGCTTCTAACAACTTGCCTCCCACACCATATATTCTTAATACCTTCCACAGATCATCTCCATCAACTCTTATCATATGCCTTCTCCAGATCCATAAATGCTACATACAAATCCATTTGTTTTTCTAAGTATTTCTCACATACTTTCTTCAAAGCAAACAAATGATCCACACATCCCCAACCACTTCAGAAGCCACACTGTTCTTCCCCAGTCATATGCTTTGTACATGCTTTCACCCTCTCAATCAATTCCCTTCCATATAATTTCCCCTTTAATGCTCAACAAATTTATACCCTTTTAATTTGAGCACTCGCCTTTATCTCCTTTGCCTTTGTACAATGGTACTATGCATGCATTCCACCAATCCTCATGCACATCACCATGAGTCAAACATGCATTAGATATCCTTACCAACCAGTCAACAACACAGTCACCCCCTTTTTTAATAGATTTTAATGCAATGCCATCCAAACCCTCTGCCTTGCTGGCTTTCATCTTCCACAAAGATTTTACTACCTCTTCTCTGTTTACCAAATCATTCTCCCTAACCCTCTCACTTCGCACACCACCTTGACCAAAACACCCTATATCTGCCACTATCATCCAACACATTCAACAAACCTTCAAAATATTCACTCCATCTCCTCAAATCACCACTACTTGGTATTACCTCCCCAATAACCCCCTTCACCAATATTCCCATTTGTTCTCTTGTCTTACGCACTTTATTTACCTCCTTCCAAAACATCTTTTTATTTTCCCTAAATGTGATGATACTCTCTCACCCCAACTCTAATTGGCCCTCTTTTTCACCTCTTGCATCTTTCCCTTGACCTCCTGCCTTTTACTTTTATACATCTCCTTGTCATTTGCACTATTTCCCTGCAAAAATCATCCAAATGCCTCTCACTTCTCTTTCACTAGTAATCTTACTTCTTCATCCCACCACTCAATACCCTTTCTAATCTGCCTACCTCCTACGTTTCTCAATGCACAAGCATCTTTTGCGCAAGCCATCACTGCTTCCATAAATACATCTCATTCTTCCCCCATTCCCCTTACATCCTTTGCTCTTACCTTTTTCCATTGTGCACTCAGTCTCTCCTGGTACTTCCTCACACAAGTCTCCTTCCCAAGCTCACTTACTCTCACCACTTTCTTAACCCCCAATGTTCTCTCTTCTCTTCTGAAAACCTTTGCAAATATTCACCTTCACCTCCACAAGATAAAGATCAGACATCCCTCCATTTGCACCTCTCAGCACATTAACATCCAAAAGTCTCTCTTTTGCATGCCTATCAGTTAACACACAATCCAATAGCGATCTCTGGCCATCTCTTCCACTTACATACGTATACTTATGTATATCTCTCTTTAAACCAGGTATTCCCAATCACCAGTCCTTTTTCAGCACACAAATCTACAAGCTCTTCACCATTTCCATTTACAACACTGAACACCACATGTACACCAATTATTCCCTCAATTGCCACATTACTCACCATTGCATTCAAATCACCCATCACTACAACACAGTCTCTTGCATCAAAACTACTAACACACTCGCTCAGTTGCTCCCAAAACGCCTCTCATGATCTTTCTTCTCATGCCCAGGTGCATATGCACCAATAATCACCCATCTCTCTCCATCCACTTTCAGTTTTACCCATATCAATCTAGAGTTTCCTTTCTTACACTCTATCACATACTCCCACCACTCCTGTTTCAGGAGTAGTGTTACTCCTTCCCTTGCTCTTGTCCTCTCACCAACCTATGACTCTACTCCCAAAACATTCCCAAACCACTCTTTCCCTTTACCTTTGAGCTTCGTTTGACTCGGAGCTAAAACATCCAGGTTCCTTTCCTCAAACATACTACCTATCTCTCCTTTTTTCTCATCTTGGTTACATCCACACACATTTAGACACCCCAATCTGAGCCTTCGAGGAGGATGAGCACTCCCTGCATGACTCCTTCTGTGTCCCCTTTTAGAAAGTTTAAAGACAAGGAAGGAAGGGTTTCTAGCCCCCTGCTCCCGTCTCCTTTAGTCACCTTCTACGATGTGTAGGAAGTGTACTTTCTCCTCTATCCCCAGGGTAAAAGGAGATAAAAAAATGTATATAGGGGTAAAAGTGAGTGCTCAAATTACAGAGGTACAAGTACAAGAGGTACAAGTTGGGGATGAGAGAGCTTGGGAAATGAGTCAGTTGTTGTTCGCTGATGATACAGCGCTGGTGGCTGATTCATGTGAGAAACTGCAGAAGCTGGTGACTGAGTTTGGTAAAGTGTGTGAAAGAAGAAAATTAAGAGTAAATGTGAATAAGAGCAAGGTTATTAGGTACAATAGGGTTGAGGGTCAAGTCAATTGGGAGGTGAGTTTGAATGGAGAAAAACTGGAGGAAGTGAAGTGTTTTAGATATCTGGGAGTGGATCTGGCAGCGGATGGAACCATGGAAGCGGAAGTGGATCATAGGGTGGGGGAGGGGGCGAAAATTCTGGGAGCCTTGAAGAATGTGTGGAAGTCGAGAACATTATCTCGGAAAGCAAAAATGGGTATGTTTGAAGGAATAGTGGTTCCAACAATGTTGTATGGTTGCGAGGCGTGGGCTATGGATAGAGTTGTGCGCAGGAGGATGGAGGTGCTGGAAATGAGATGTTTGAGGACAATGTGTGGTGTGAGGTGGTTTGATCGAGTGAGTAACGTAAGGGTAAGAGAGATGTGTGGAAATAAAAAGAGCGTGGTTGAGAGAGCAGAAGAGGGTGTTTTGAAGTGGTTTGGGCACATGGAGAGAATGAGTGAGGAACGATTGACCAAGAGGATATATGTGTCGGAGGTGTAGGGAACGAGGAGAAGAGGGAGACCAAATTGGAGGTGGAAAGATGGAGTGAAAAAGATTTTGTGTGATCGGGGCCTGAACATGCAGGAGGGTGAAAGGAGGGCAAGGAATAGAGTGAATTGGAGCGATGTGGTATACCGGGGTTGACGTGCTGTCAGTGGATTGAATCAAGGCATGTGAAGCGTCTGGGGTAAACCATGGAAAGCTGTGTAGGTATGTATATTTGCGTGTGTGGACGTATGTATATACATGTGTATGGGGCGGGGTTGGGCCATTTCTTTCGTCTGTTTCCTTGCGCTACCTGGCAAACGCGGGAGACAGCGACAAAGTATAATAAAAAATAAATATAAATAAATATATGTGTTGAGTATTCCTGGAAAATTATATGGGAGGGTATTGATTGTGAGGGTGAAGGCATGTACAGAGCATCAGATTGAGGAAGAGCAGTGTTGTTTCAGAAGTGGTAAAGGATGTGTGGATCAGGTGTTTGCTTTGAAGAATGTATGTGAGAAATACTTAGAAAAGCAAATGGATTTGTATGTAGCATTTGTGAATCTGGAGAAGGCATATGATAAGAGTTGATAGAGATGCTCTGTGGAAGGTATAAAGAATATATGGTGTGGGAGACAAGTTGTTAGAAGCAGTGAAAAGTTTTTATCTAGGATGTAAGGCATGTGTACATGTAGGAAGAGAGGAAAGTGATTGGTTCTCAGTGAATGTTGGTTTGTGGCAGGGGTGCGTGATGTCTCCATGGTTGTTTAATTTGTGAATGGATGGGGTTGTTAGGGAGGTGATTGCAAGAGTTTTGGAAAGAGGGGCAAGTATGCAGTCTGTTGTGGATGAGAGAGCTTGGGAAGTGAGTCAGTTGTTGTTTGCTGATGATACAGCACTGATGGCTGATTCGGGTGAGAAAGTGCAGAAGCTGGTGACTTGGGTTTGGTAAAGTGTGTGAAAGAAGAAAGCTGAGAGTAAATGTGAATAAGAGCAATGTTATTAGGTACAGTAGGGTTGAGGGACAAGTCAATTGGGAGGTAAGTTTGAGTGGAGAAAAACTAGAGGAAGTAAAGTGTTTTAGATATCTAGGAGTGGATTTGGCAGCAGATGGAACCCTGGAAGTGGAAGTGAATCATAGGGTGGGGGAGGGGGCGAAAGTTCAGGTCGCATTGAAAAATGTGTGGAAGTTGAGAACATTATCTTGGAAAGCAAAAATGGGTATGTTTGAAGGATTAGTGGTTCCAAGAATGTCATATGGTTGTGAGGCGTGGGCTATAGATAGAGTTGTGCGCAGGAGGGTGGATGTGCTGGAATTGAGATGTTTGAGGACAATGTGTGGTGTGAGGTGGTTTGATTGAGTAAGTAATAATAGGGTAAGAGAGATATGTGGTAATAAAAAGAGTGTGGTTGAGAGAGCAGAAGAGGTTTAGTTACATGGAGAGAATGAGTGAGGAAAGATTGACCAAGAGGATATATGTGTCAGAGGTGGAGGGAACGAGGAGAAGTGGGAGACCAAATTGGAGGTGGAAAGATGGAGTGAAAAAGATTTTGAGTGATTGGGGCCTGAACATGCAGGAGGGTGAAAGGTGTGCAAGGAATAGAGTGAATTGGAACGATCCAGTATACCGGGGTCGACGTGTTGTCAATGGATTGAACCAGGGTATGTGAAGCGTTTGGAGTAAACAATGGAAAGTTCTGTGGGGCCTGGATGTGGAAAGGGAGCTGTGGTTTCAGTGCTTTATACATGACAGGTAGAGACTGAGTGTGAACGAATGTGGCCTTTGTTGTCTTTTCTTAGCGCTACCTTGCGCACATGCTGGGGGAGGGGGCTGTTATTTCATATGTGGCGTGGTGGTGATGGGAATGAATAAAGGTAGACTATGAATTATGTACATGTGTATATATTTATATGTCTGTGTGTGTATATATATATATATGTATATATATATATATATATGTATATGTTGAGATGTATAGGTAAGTATATTTGCATGTGTGGACGTGTATGTATATTCTTGTGTATGTGGGGGGGTTGGGCCATTCTTTCATCTGTTTCCTTGCACTACCTCTAATGCTGGAGACAGCGACAAAGCAAAATAAATATGCATAATAAATGAATATATTCTCACATGTTTGCCATTTCCCATGTTAGTGAGGTAATGTCAGGAGCAGAAGAAATGACTTCATTTCATCAAATCCACTCAAACTTTCATGGATGTTGCACCAAAGCTAGATCCCCCTATCCATAATCAGACCTCACAGACCTTAACATGTTTTCCTCGACTGCTTGATATAGCCTCCTTCAGGCCAATGACAGTCCATTGTCCCTTATAAAACATATTGCTCCTATTCACTTTATCCCTTACATACCTTACACCCTCCTTCATGTTTAGGCCCTGAGCCTTCATAGAGTCTTTCTCTCTATATTTCCCCTTTTGCCATGGTTTTCCCCTTTTTCTTGTTCCCTCCACTTTAGTCTTGTACTATACTGTCATATTCATCCTTCCTGTATGTCCAGACAGATTCAGCTCACCCTCTTCATCTCTCAGATACATACTTGTCCTACAGCCACACCTCTCTCTCTTACCCTATTATTTCTTATTCAGTCAAACCTCCTCACAACACATACTGTCCTCAAACATTTTATTTCCAACAACAACCCTTTTTTTGTACTGTTCTATATGTAGCTCATCAATCTTTTCATATCTGCTGTACTGTCAAACATATTCTTTTTTGCCCTTACTTACAATGACGTCTCTTTCCGCACACTTCTCAGTGTGTCCAAGACCTCAGCCCCATCATCCACCCTGTGGCTCACTTCAATTTCCATTTTCCATTCACTGCCATGTCCACTTCCAGATATCTAAAAGTTTCTATTCAAGTTCTCTTCTGGCAAACTCTCCTCTCAAACTAACATGATTCGCTCCTCAGCTAACCAAATAGCCTTGCTTTTATTCCTTTTTTTCAACTTTATCTTTTCACTTTTCCCAGATTCAGATACCAGTTACTCACTTGAATCATCCACCAGCACCGTGTCAACAACCTACATCTGACGAACCTTCCAACCCAGCTGCCACCCCAACCTCATCTCTATGGGCTGCAGACATGCTTCCCCCTCCACGACTCTTGCATTCACTTCCATCCCACAATCCTTACCATACTTCCATCCCACCACTGTCCTTGCCTTAATCCTATCCCTCCATTATTCCTGTTTCAACTCAACCCCACCACTGTCCCTGTTCCAACCCCACCCTATCATTGTCCCTGCTACACACTGACGCCACCATTGTGCCTGCAACAAGACATCCCTGCTGTTGTTCCTGCAACGCTTTCAGTCCATCACTGTTCCTGCCACATAACTATCCCAACAATATCCATGCTGCGCCCCCATCTTACCAATATCCCTGCTACATCCTCACCCCATCACTGTCTAAGCTACATCCCCACTGCTCCTATTAACCTGATCATCTCACAGTTGCCCCAGCTGCTCCTTTGTCTCAACACTATCTCCACACATCAGCTCACCATTGTCCTTGTAGTGCTCCTACCTCACCACAAGCCCTGCTGAACCCTCACCCCAACACTTTCCCTGCCATACTCACACCCTACCACTGTCCATGCAATACCCACACCCTACTGCTGTCCTTGCTACACCTCCACCCTCTACTGATACTGTTCAGTCAAACAATGTAGGAATGAAATCAGAACCAGTAAAAACTTTGAAAAAGAAGTTTTCATTGTGCAGGAAAAGAACTTAAAATTTTTTTTATTTACCTATGTTAAAAGCAAGAAATGATCAGGAACAAAATTGGCCTCCTATCAAATTTTTTTTTTTTTTTTTTTTTTTTTATACTTTGTCGCTGTCTCCCGCGTTTGCGAGGTAGCGCAAGGAAACAGACGAAAGAAATGGCCCAACCCCCCCCATACACATGTATATACATACGTCCACACACGCAAATATACATACCTACACAGCTTTCCATGGTTCACCCCAGACGCTTCACATGCCTTGATTCAATCCACTGACAGCATGTCAGCCCCGGTATACCACATCGCTCCAATTCACTCTGTTCCTTGCCCTCCTTTCACCCTCCTGCATGTTCAGGCCCCGATCACACAAAATCTTCTTCACTCCATCTTTCCACCTCCAATTTGGTCTCCCTCTTCTCCTTGTTCCCTCCACCTCCAACACATATATCCTCTTGGTCAATCTTTCCTCACTCATCCTCTCCATGTGCCCAAACCACTTCAAAACACCCTCCTCTGCTCTCTCAACCACGCTCTTTTTATTTCCACACACCTCTCTTACCCTTACGTTACTCACTCGATCAAACCACCTCACACCACACATTGTCCTCAAACATCTCATTTCCAGCATTTCCTATCAAATATGAATGCATTTTAACATATGACAATAAAGAAATAGCTACCCTTCTTAACAGGTATATTAATTTCATGTTTAACCTTGAAAATGTGTGTAATATACTACAAGTGCAAAATGTATTTCTAGGCACCAAAAATGGTAAATTGGATATTAAGAATATTGTTTGTTATGTAGTGCTTAGATATCTAGACATGCTAAATCCAGACAAACCACTTGGTCCAGAATACTTATGGAATCTTCTCAGGAATTTGCCTTTCCAATCACGAAAATATTCAACAAATTATGGCAGGAAGAGGAAGTCCTTGATGACTGGAAGCTATCATAACACTAGTTTTCAAAGACATTGACAGAAAATGTGCTTCGAACTACCACCCAGTCAACCTCTCTTTGGTTCTAGGTAACATATTAGAAACAGTAATAGAGATAGAACTGTAAAATTCCTAGAGGTAAAGAGATGAATAAGTAAACATTAACATGGCTTTTAGAATAAAAGATCATGCTAAAAAAATCTGATGTAAGTTTTTTAGTCATGAATTTAACAAATGGACTCCAAAATTCTCTTTGGTGTTGAATACTGGGACTTTCATAAAACCTATGATAAAGTGTTTGGGTCTGGGTGGTGTGCGAAGTGAGAGTCAGGGAAAGTTGTTTGGTGATGAAAACCTTAAGGAAGATGGAATACGCAAGGTGGTGCTATTAGATGTAGTTGCAGTTGAATTTATTAAGAAAGGGGGTGACTGTATTGTAGATTGGCTGATAAGGATATTCAGTGTATGCATGGATCATGGTGAAGTGCCTTAGGATTGGCAGAGTGCATGTATAGTGCCTTTGTACATAGGCAAAGGGGATGAAGATGTGTGTTCAAACTACAAAGGCATAAGTTTGTTGAGTATTCCTGGAAAATTGCATGGAAGGGTGTTGATTGAGATGGTGAAGGCATGTACAGAGCATCAGATCAGGGAGGAGCTGTGTGGTTTCAGAAGTGGTAGAAGATGTGTGGATCAGGTATTTGCTTTGAATAATGTGTGTGTGAGAAATACTTCAAAGAACGGATGGATTTGTATGTGGCATTTATGGATCTGAAGAAGGCATATGACAGGGTGGATAGAGATGCTTTGTGGAAGGTAATAGATTATACAGTGTTGGAGGTAAGCTGCTAGAAGCAGAGAAGTTTTTATCAAAAGTGTATGGCATATGTATGAGTAGGAAGAGAGGAGAGTGATTAGCTCCCAGTTAAGGTTGGTCTGTGGCTGGGGTTCATGATGGCCCCATGATTGTTTAACTTGTTTAAGGATGGGGTGGTTAGGAAGGTAAATGCATGAGTTTTGGAGAGAGGGGTGAGTATGCAGTCTGTTCAGGATGAGACTTGAGTTTAGAAAATTATATGAAAGGAGAAAGTTGAGATTAAATATGAATGAGAGTAAGGTTATTAGACAGCAGGGGTGAGGGACAAGTTAGTTGAGATGTAAGTTTGAATGGAGAAAAATTGGAGGAAGTGAAGTGTTTTATGTGTCTGGTAGTGGACTTGGCAGTGAATGGAACCATGGAAGTGGAAGTGACTCATAGGGTGGGGGAGGGGGTGAAGGTTCTGGGAGCAATGAAGAATGTGTGAAAAAAGAGAACATTATCTCAAAGTGCAAAAATGGGTATGTTTGAAGGAATAGTAGTTCCAAAAATATTATGTGGTTATGAGGCATGGGTTATAGATAAGGTTGTGCAGAGAAGGATTAGTGTGTTGAAAATGAAATGTTTGAGGACAGTATGTGGTGTGAGGTGGTTTGATTGAGAAAGTATTGAAAGGGTAAGAGAGCTGTATGGTAATAAAAAGAGTGTGGTTGGGAGAATAGAAGAGGATGTGTTGAAATGGTTTGGACATATGGAGAGAATGAGTGAGGAAAGGTTGATAAAGAGGTAGAATATGGCAGAGGTGGAGGGAACAAGAAGCAGGAAACCAAGTTGGAGGTGGAAGAATATAAGGAAAAAGATTTTGAGCAGTAGGGTCCTGAACATGCAGGAGGGTGAGAGGTGTGCAAGGAGTAGAGTTCATAGGAACAATGTGGTATATGGGGTCAGTGTGCTGTCAGTGGACGGAACTAGGGCATTTGAAATGTCTGGGGTAAACCATGGAAAGGTCTGCGGGCCTGGATGTGGATAGGGACTTGTAGTTTCGGTTCATGACACATGACTGCTAGAGACTGAGTTTGAATGAATGTGGCATTTTTTGTTTATTTTCGTGGTGCTACCTCGCTGATGCAGGGGGTGGCATTGCTGTTTCCTAGGGTGTTGGGTGGCGCCAGGAATGGACTAAGGCAAGTGAGTATCAATATGTATATGTGTGTATATATATATATATATATATATATATATATATATATATATATATATATATATATATATATATATCAACTCTATCATATGCCTTCTCCAGATCCATAAATGCTACTTACAAATCCATTTGCTTTTCTAAGTATTTCTCACATACATTCTTCAAAGCAAACACCTGATCCACACATCCTCTACCACTTCTGAAACCACACTGCTCTTCCCCAATCTGATGCTCTGTACATGCCTTCACCCTCTCAATCAATATCCTCCCATATAATTTACCAGGAATACTCAACAAACTTATACCTCTGTAATTTGAGCACTCACTCTTATCCCCTTTGCCTTTGTACAATGGCACTATGCACGCATTCTGCCAATCCTCAGGCACCTCACCATGAGTCATACATACATTAAATAACCTTACCAACCAGTCAACAATACAGTCACCCCCTTTTTTAATAAATTCCACTGCAATACCATCCAAACCTGCTGCCTTGCCAGCTTTCATCTTCCGCAAAGCTTTTACTACCTCTTCTCTGTTTACCAAATCATTTTCCCTAACCCTCTCACTTTGCACACCACCTCGACCAAAACACCCTATATCTGCCACTCTATCATCAAACACATTCAACAAACCTTCAAAATACTCACTCCATCTCCCTCTCACATCACCACTACTTGTTATCACCTCCCCATTTGCGCCCTTCACTGAAGTTCCCATTTGCTCCCTTGTCTTACGCACTTTATTTACCTCCTTCCAGAACATCTTTTTATTCTCCCTAAAATTTAATGATACTCTCTCACCCCAACTCTCATTTGCCCTTTTTTTCACCTCTTGCACCTTTCTCTTGACCTCCTGTCTCTTTCTTTTTTACATCTCCCACTCAATTTCATTTTTTCCCTGCAAAAATCGTCCAAATGCCTCTCTCTTCTCTTTCACTAATACTCTTACTTCTTCATCCCACCACTCACTACCCTTTCTAATCAACCCACCTCCCACTCTTCTCATGCCACAAGCATCTTTTGCGCAATCCATCACTGATTCCCTAAATACATCCCATTCCTCCCCCCAAAGCAAACAGCTGATCCACACATCCTCTACCACTTCTGAAACCACACTGCTCTTCCCCAGTCTGATGCTCTGTACATGCCTTCACCCTCTCAATCAATACCCTCCCATATAATTTACCAGGAATACTCAACAAACAGGATTACGTGTTAATTGACAGGCGCGCGAAAGAGAGACTTTTGGATGTTAATGTGCTCAGAGGTGCAACTGGAGGGATGTCTGATCATTATCTTGTGGAGGCTAAGGTGAAGATTTGTATGGGTTTTCAGAAAAGAAGAGTGAATGTTGGGGTGAAGAGGGTGGTGAGAGTAAGTGAGCTTGGGAAGGAGACCTGTGTGAGGAAGTACCAGGAGAGACTGAGTACAGAATGAAAAAGGTGAGAACAATGGAAGTAAGGGGAGTGGGGGAGGAATGGGATGTATTTAGGGAATCGGTGATGGATTGCGCAAAAGATGCTTGTGGCATGAGAAGAGTGGGAGGTGGGTTGATTAGAAAGGGTAGTGAGTGGTGGGATGAAGAAGTAAGATTATTAGTGAAAGAGAAGAGAGAGGCATTTGGACGATTTTTGCAGGGAAAAAATGCAATTGAGTGGGAGATGTATAAAAGAAAGAGACAGGAGGTCAAGAGAAAGGTGCAAGAGGTGAAAAAGAGGGCAAATGAGAGTTGGGGTGAGAGAGTATCATGTATATATATATATATATATATATATATATATATATATATATATGTATATATATATATATATATATATATATATATATATATATATATATATATATATATATGACTGTACGTGTATTATTTATTTATATTTATTATTCTTTGTCGCTATCTCCCGCGTTAGCGAGGTAGCACAAGAAGACAGACGAAAGAATGGCCCAACCCACCCACATACACATGTATATACCTTCATGTCCACACACGCACATATACATACCTATATAATTCAACGTATACATATATATGTATACACAGACATATACATATATACACATGCACACAATTCACACATGCCGCCTAAATTCATTCCCATCGCCACCCTGCCACACATGAAATGACGCCCCCCTCCCCCCACATATATATATATATATATATATATATATATATATATATATATATATATATATATATATATCTTTTCTTTTCTTTCATACTATTCGCCATTTCCCGCATCAGCGAGGTAGCGTTAAGAACAGAGGACTTGGCCCCCGAGGGAACATCCTCACCAGGCCCCCTTCTCTGTTCCTTCCTTTGGAAAAAAAAAAAAAAAAAACGAGAGGGGAGGATTTCCAGCCACCCGCTCCCTCCTCTTTTTAGTCGCCTTCTACGACACGCAGGGAACACGTGGGAAGTATTCTTTCTCCCCTATCCCCAGGGATATATATATATATATATATATATATATATATATATATATATATATATATATATATATATATATATATATATATATATTTTTTTTTTTTTTTTTTTTTTTTTTTTTTTTTTTTTTTTTATACTTTGTCGCTGTCTCCCGCGTTTGCGAGGTAGCGTTAAGAACAGAGGACTGGGCCTTTGAGGGAATATCCTCATATGGCCCCCTTCTCTGTTCCTTCTTTTGGAAAATTTAAAAAAAAATGAGAGGGGAGGATTTCCAGCCCCCCGCTCCCTTCCCTTTTAATCGCCTTCTACGACATGCAGGGAATACGTGGGAAGTATTCTTTCTCCTTATATATATATTTATCTACTTATTCACCTTGCCTTGCCGCCGTCTCCCGCGCTAGCGAGGTAGTGCAAGGAAACAGACGAGAGAATGGCCCAACCCACCCACATACACATGCATACACACACACGTCCACACACACCACATATACACACCTATACATCCCAACGCACACATACATATACACATATATATATATATATATATATATATCTAACAACTTGCTTCCCACGCCATATATTCTTAATACCTTCCACAGTTGTTGTTCGCTGATGATACAGCGCTGGTGGCTGATTCATGTGAGAAACTGCAGAAGCTGGTGACTGAGTTTGGTAAAGTGTGTGAAAGAAGAAAGTTAAGAGTAAATGTGAATAAGAGCAAGGTTATTAGGTACAGTAGGGTTGAGGGTCAAGTCAATTGGGAGGTGAGTTTGAATGGAGAAAAACTGGAGGAAGTGAAGTGTTTTAGATATCTGGGAGTGGATCTGGCAGCGGATGGAACCATGGAAGCGGAAGTGGATCATAGGGTGGGGGAGGGGGCGAAAATTTTGGGAGCCTTGAAGAATGTGTGGAAGTCGAGAACATTATCTCGGAAAGCAAAAATGAGTATGTTTGAAGGAATAGTGGTTCCAACAATGTTGTATGGTTGCGAGGCATGGGCTATGGATAGAGTTGTGCGCAGGAGGGTGGATGTGCTGGAAATGAGATGTTTGAGGACAATGTGTGGTGTGAGGTGGTTTGACCGAGTAAGTAATGTAAGGGTAAGAGAGATGTGTGGAAATAAAAAGAGCGTGGTTGAGAGAGCAGAAGAGGGTGTTTTGAAATGGTTTGGGCACATGGAGAGAATGAGTGAGGAAAGATTGACCAAGAGGATATATGTGTCGGAGGTGGAGGGAACGAGGAGAAGAGGGAGACCAAATTGGAGGTGGAAAGATGGAGTGAAAAAGATTTTGTGTGATCGGGGCCTGAACATGCAGGAGGGTGAAAGGAGGGCAAGGAATAGAGTGAATTGGAGCGATGTGGTATACCGGGGTTGACGTGCTGTCAGTGGATTGAATCGGGGCATGTGAAGCGTCTGGGGTAAACCATGGAAAGCTGTGTAGGTATGTATATTTTGCGTGTGTGGACGTATGTATATACATGTGTATGGGGGTGGGTTGGGCCATTTCTTTCGTTTGTTTCCTTGCGCTACCTCGCAAATGCGGGAGACAGCGACAAAGCAAAAAAAAAAAATATATATATATATATATATATATTTTTATATTATATTTTATTCTGTCTCCCGCGTTTGCGAGGTAGCGCAAGGAAACAGACGAAAGAAATGGCCAAACCCCCCCTCCCATACACATGTATATACATACATCCACACACGCAAATATACATACCTACACAGCTTTCCATGGTTTACCCCAGACGCTTCACATGCCTTGATTCAATCCACTGACAGCACGTCAACCCCGGTATACCACATCGCTCCAATTCACTCTATTCCTTGCCCTCCTTTCACCCTCCTGCATATTCAGGCCCCGATCACACAAAATCTTTTTCACTCCATCTTTCCACCTCCAATTTGGTCTCCCTCTTCTCCTCGTTCCCTCCACCTCCAACACATATATCCTCTTGGTCAATCTTTCCTCACTCATTCTCTCCATGTGCCCAAACCACTTCAAAACACCCTCTTCTGCTCTCTCAACCACGCTCTTTTTATTTCCACACATCTCTCTTACCCTTACGTTACTCACTCGATCAAACCACCTCACACCACAAACTGTCCTCAAACATCTCATTTCCAGCACATCCATCTCCTGCGCACAACTCTATCCATAGCCCACGCCTAACAACCATACAACATTGTTGGAACCACTATTCCTTCAAACATACCCATTTTTGCTTTCCGAGATAATGTTCTCGACTTCCACACATTCTTCAAGGCCCCCAGAATTTTCGCCCCCTCCCCCACCCTATGATCCACTTCCGCTTCCATGGTTCCATCCGCTGCCAGATCCACTCCCAGATATCTAAAACACTTCACTTCCTCCAGTTTTTCTCCATTCAAACTCACCTCCCAATTGACTTGACCCTCAACCCTACTGTACCTAATAACCTTGCTCTTATTCACATTTACTCTTAACTTTCTTCTTCCACACACTTTACCAAACTCAGTCACCAGCTTCTGCAGTTTCTCACATGAATCAGCCACCAGCACTGTATCATCAGCGAACAACAACTGACTCACTTCCCAAGCTCTCTCATCCCCAACAGACTTCATACTTGCCCCTCTTTCCAAAACTCTTGCATTTACCTCCCTAACAACCCCATCCATAAACAAATTAAACAACCATGGAGACATCACACACCCCTGCCGCAAACCTACATTCACTGAGAACCAATCACTTTCCTCTCTTCCTACACGTACACATGCCTTACATCCTCGATAAAAACTTTTCACTGCTTCTAACAACTTTCCTCCCACACCATATATTCTTAATACCTTCCACAGACCATCTCTATCAACTCTATCATATGCCTTCTCCAGATCCATAAATGCTACATACAAATCCCTGGAGATAGGGGTGAAAGAATACTTCCCACGTATTCCTCGCGTGTTATAGAAAGCGACTAGAGGGGACGGGAGCGGGGGCCCAGAAATCCTCCCCTCCTTGTATTAACTTTCTAAAATGGGAAACAGAAGGAGGAGTCACACGGGGAGTGCTCATCCTCCTCGAAGGCTCAGAGTGGGGTGCCTAAATGTGTGTGGATGTAACCAAGATGTGAAAAAAGGAGAGAGAGGTAGTATGTTTGAGGAAAGGAACCTGGATGTTTTGGCTTTGAGTGAAACGAAGCTCAAGGGTAAAGGGGAAGAGTGGTTTGGGAATGTCTGGGGAGTAAAGTCAGGGGTTAGTGAGAGGACAAGAGCAAGGGAAGGAGTAGCAATACTCCTGAAACAGGAGTTGTGGGAGTATGTGATAGAATGTAAGAAAGTAAATTCTCGATTAATATGGGTAAAACTGAAAGTTGATGGAGAGAGGTGGGTGATTATTGGTGCATATGCACCCGGGCATGAGAAGGAAGATCATGAGAGGCAAGTGTTTTGGGAGCAGCTGAATGAGTGTGTTAGTGGTTTTGATGCACAAGACCGGGTTATAGTGATGGGTGATTTGAATGCAAAGGTGAGTAATGTGGCTGTTGAGGGAATAATTGGTATACATGGGGTGTTCAGTGTTGTAAATGGAAATGGTGAAGAGCTTGTAGATTTATGTGCTGAAAAAGGACTGATGATTGGGAATACCTGGTTTAAAAAGCGAGATATACATAAGTATACTTATGTAAGTAGGAGAGATGGCCAGAGAGCATTATTGGATTACGTGTTAATTGACAGGCGTGCGAAAGAGAGACTTTTGGATGTTAATGTGCTGAGAGGTGCAACTGGAGGGATGTCTGATCATTATCTTGTGGAGGCTAAGGTGAAGATTTGTATGGGTTTTCAGAAAAGAAGATTGAATGTCGGGGTGAAGAGGGTGGTGAGAGTAAGTGAGCTTGGGAAGGAGACCTGTGTGAGGAAGTACCAGGAGAGACTGAGTACAGAATGGAAAAATGTGAGAACAATGGAAGTAAGGGGAGTGGGGGAGGAATGGGATGTATTTAGGGAATCAGTGATGGATTGCGCAAAAGATGCTTGTGGCATGAGAAGAGTGGGAGGTGGGTTGATTAGAAAGGGTAGTGAGTGGTGGGATGAAGAAGTAAGAGTATTAGTGAAAGAGAAGAGAGAGGCATTTGGATGATTTTTGCAGGGAAAAAATGCAATTGAGTGGGAGATGTATAAAAGAAAGAGACAGGAGGTCAAGAGAAAGGTGCAAGAGGTGAAAAAAAGGGCAAATGAGAGTTGGGGTGAGAGAGTATCATTAAATTTTAAGGAGAATAAAAAGATGTTCTGGAAGGAGGTAAAGAAAGTGCGTAAGACAAGGGAGCAAATGGGAACTTCAGTGAAGGGCGCAAATGGGGAGGTGATAACAAGTAGTGGTGATGTGAGAAGGAGATGGAGTGAGTATTTTGAAGGTTTGTTGAATGTGTTTGATGATAGAGTGGCAGATATAGGGTGTTTTGGTCGAGGTGGTGTGCAAAGTGAGAGGGTTAGGGAAAATGATTTGGTAAACAGAGAAGAGGTAGTGAAAGCTTTGCGGAAGATGAAAGCCGGCAAGGCAGCAGGTTTGGATGGTATTGCAGTGGAATTTATTAAAAAAGGGGGTGACTGTATTGTTGAGTGGTTGGTAAGGTTATTTAATGTATGTATGACTCATTGTGAGGTGCCTGAGGATTGGCGGAATGCGTGCATAGTGCCATTGTACAAAGGCAAAGGGGATAAGAGTGAGTGCTCAAATTACAGAGGTATAAGTTTGTTGAGTATTCCTGGTAAATTATATGGGAGGGTGTTGATTGAGAGGGTGAAGGCATGTACAGAGCATCAGATTGGGGAAGAGCAGTGTGGTGTCAGAAGTGGTAGAGGATGTGTGGATCAGGTGTTTGCTTTGAAGAATGTATGTGAGAAATATATATATATATATATATATATATATTTTTTTTTTTTTTTTTTTTTTTTTTTTTATACTTTGTCGCTGTCTCCCTCGTTTGCGAGGTAGCGCAAGGAAACAGACGAAAGAAATGGCCCAACCCACATACACACGTCCACATACGCAAATATACATACCTACACAGCTTTCCATGGTTTACCCCAGACGCTTCACATGCCTTGATTCAATCCACTGACAGCACGTCAACCCCTGTATACCACATCGCTCCAATTCACTCTATTCCTTGCCCTCCTTTCACCCTCCTGCATGTTCAGGCCCCGATCACACAAAATCTTTTTCACTCCATCTTTCCACCTCCAATTTGGTCTCCCTCTTCTCCTCGTTCCCTCCACCTCCGACACATATATCCTCTTGGTCAATCTTTCCTCACTCATTCTCTCCATGTGCCCAAACCATTTCAAAACACCCTCTTCTGCTCTCTCAACCACGCTCTTTTTATTTCCACACATCTCTCTTACCCTTACGTTACTTACTCGATCAAACCACCTCACACCACACATTGTCCTCAAACATCTCATTTCCAGCACATCCATCCTCCTGCGCACAACTCTATCCATAGCCCACGCCTCGCAACCATACAACATTGTTGGAACTACTATTCCTTCAAACATACCCATTTTTGCTTTCCGAGATAATGTTCTCGACTTCCACACATTTTTCAAGGCTCCCAAAATTTTCGCCCCCTCCCCCACCCTATGATCCACTTCCGCTTCCATGGTTCCATCCGCTGACAGATCCACTCCCAGATATCTAAAACACTTCACTTCCTCCAGTTTTTCTCCATTCAAACTCACCTCCCAATTGACTTGACCCTCAACCCTACTGTACCTAATAACCTTGCTCTTATTCACATTTACTCTTAACTTTCTTCTTCCACACACTTTACCAAACTCAGTCACCAGCTTCTGCAGTTTCTCACATGAATCAGCCACCAGCGCTGTATCATCAGTGAACAACAACTGAATCACTTCCCAATATATATATATATATATATATATATATATATATATATATATATATATATATATATTTGTATCTTTTTCTTTCAAAGAACAGAGGATTGGGCTTCTGAGGGAATATCCTCACCTGGCCCCCTTCTCTGTTCCTTCTTTTGGAAAATTAAAAAAAAAAAAAGATGAGAGGGGAGGATTTCCAGCCCCCCACTCCCTCATTTTTTTTTCCCGCTATATCCCGCGTTTGCGAGGTAGCGCAAGGAAACAGACGAAAGAAAGAAATGGCCCAACCCACCCCCATACACATGTATATACATACGTCCACACACACAAATATACATACCTACACAGCTTTCCATGGTTTACCCCAGACGCTTCACATGCCCTCATATATATATATATATATATATATATATATATATATATATATATATATATATATATATATATATATTTTTCCGCTGTCTCCCGCGTTTGCGAGGTAGCGCAAGGAAACAGACGAAAGAAATGGCCCAACCCACCCCCATACACATGTATATACATACGTCCACACACGCAAATATACATACCTACACAGCTTTCCATGGTTTACCCCAGATGCTTCACATGCCCTGATTCAATCCACTGACAGCACGTCAACCCCGGTATACCACATCGATCCAATTCACTCTATTCCTTGCCCGCCTTTCACCCTCCTGCATGTTCAGGCCCCGATCACTCAAAATCTTTTTCACTCCATCTTTCCACCTACAATTTGGTCTCCCACTTCTCCTCGTTCCCTCCACCTCCGACATATATATCCTCTTGGTCAATCTTTCCTCACTCATTCTCTCCATTTGCCCAAACCATTTCAAAACACCCTCTTCTGCTATCTCAACCACGCTCTTTTTATTTCCACACATCTCTCTTACCCTTACGTTACTTACTCGATCAAACCACCTCACACCACACATTGTCCTCAAACATCTCATTTCCAGCACATCCATCCTCCTGCGCACAACTCTATCCATAGCCCACGCCTCGCAACCATACAACATTGTTGCAACCACTATTCCTTCAAACATACCCATTTTTGCTTTCCGAGATAATGTTCTTGACTTCCACACATTCTTCAAGGCTCCCAGAATTGTCGCCCCCTTCCGCTTCCATGGTTCCATCCGCTGCCAGATCCACTCCCAGATATCTAAAACACTTTACTTCCTCCAGCTTTTCTCCATTCAAACTTACCTCCCAATTGACTTGACCCTCAACCATACTGTACCTAATAACCTTGCTCTTATTCTCATTTACTCTTACCTTTCTTCTTTCACACACTTTACCAAACTCAGTCACCAGCTTCTGCAGTTTCTCACATGAATCAGCCACCAGCGCTGTATCATCAGCGAACAACAACTGACTCACTTCCCAAGCTCTCTCATCCCCAACAGACTTCATACTTGCCCCTCTTTCCAAAACTCTTGCATTCACCTCCCTAACAACCCCATCCATAAACAAATTAAACAACCATGGAGACACCACACACCCCTGCCATAATCCTACATTCACTGAGAACCAATCACTTTCCTCTCTTCCTACACGTACACATGCCTTACATCCTCGATAAAAACTTTTCACTGCTTCTTACCAACTTGCTCCCACACCATATATTCTTAATACCTTCCACAGTTGTTTTCGCTGATGATCAGCGCTGGTGGCTGATTTATGTGAAGAAACTGCAGAAGTGGTGACTGAGTTTGGTAAGTGTGTGAAAGAAGAAAGTTAAGAGTTAAATGTGATTAAGAGCAAGGTTATTAGGTTACAGTAGGGTTAGGGTAAAGTTCAATTGGTGGTGAGTTTGAATGGAGAAAAACTGGAGGAATTGAAGTGTTTTAGATTTTGGGTGTGGATCTTGGCAGCGGATGGAACAAGGAAGCGGAAGTGGATCATAGGGTGGGGGAGGGGGCGAAAATTTTGGGAGCCTTGAAGTTGTGTGAAGTCGAGAAACATTATTCGGAAAGCAAAAATGAGTATGTTTGAAGGAATAGTGGTTTTCCAACAATGTTGTATGGTTGCGAGGGCATGGGCTATGGTTAGGAGTTGGCGCAGGAGGGTGGATGTGCTGGAAATGAGAATGTTTGTGGGACAATGTGTGGTGTTGAGGTGGTTTGACCGAGTAAGTATTGTAGGGTTAAGAGAGATGTGTGGAAATAAAAGAGGTGGTTGAGAGAGCAGTATAGGGGTGTTTTGAATGGTTTGGGGACATGGAGAGAATGAGTGAGGAAGTTTGCCAAGAGGATATATTGTGTGGAGGTGGAGGGAACGAGAGAAGGGGAGACCCAAATTGAGGAGGAAAGATGGGGAAAAAGTTTTGTTGTGATAGGGGCTGAACATGCAGGAGGGTGAAAGGAGGGCAAGGAATAGAGTTGAATTGGAGCGATGTGTATACGGGGTTGACGTGCGGGGATGTCAGTGGATTGAAATCGGGGTATGTGAAGGTTGGGGTAAACCATGGAAAGATGTGTAGGGTTGTTTTATTTTGCGTGTGTGGACGTTATGTATATAAGTGTATGGGGGTGGGTTGGGCCATTTTTTGTTTGTTTCCTTGCGCTACCTCGCAAATGCGGGAGGACATCGACAAAGCAAAAAAAATAATATATATATATATTATATATATTGTATATTATATTTTATTCTGTTCCCGCGTTTGGGGTTTATTTAGCGCAAGAAACAGACGAAAGAAATGGCCAAAAACCCCCTCCATACAATGATCTTAATCACCACACACGAAATATAATACCTACACAGCTTTCCGATGGTTTACCCAGGACGCTTCACTGCCTTGATTCAATCCACTGACAGACGTCAAAACCGGTATTCACTTCGCTACAATTCACTCTATTCCTTGCCCTCCTTTCACCTCCTGCTATTGGCCCCGATCACACAATATTCTTTTTCACTCCTATCTTTCACTCCAATTTGGATCTCCCTCTTCTCCTCGTCCCTCCACTCAACATCTATATATCCTCTTGAGTCAATCTTACTCACTCATTCTCTCCATGTGCCCAAACCACTTTTCAAAACACCATTCTTTGCTCTCTCAACCACGCTTTTTTATTTTCCCACAATATCTCTTACCCTTCGATACTCACTCGATCAAACCACCTACACCAACAACTGTCCTAAACATTCATTTCCGCACATCCATTTGCGCACAACTCTATCCATAGCCAGCTACATCCATACAACATTGTTGGAACATATTCCTTTCAAAACATACCATTTTTGCTTTCCGAGATCATGTTATCGACTTCCAACACATTTTTCAAGGGCCCCAGAATTTTCGCCCCTACCCCCCCTTTGTCCACTTCCGTTCCATGGTTCCATCCGCTGCAGATCCACTCCCAATATCTACAAACACTTCATTTCCTCCAGTTTTTCTCATTCAAATCACCTCCCATTGATTGACCTCAACCTACTGTACTAATAACCTTGCTTCTTATTCACATTTACTCTTAAACTTCTCTTCGTCCACACACTTTACAACTCAGTCACCAGCTTCTGCAGTTTCTACACATGAACTGCACCGCACTGTAGTCATCATCGAAAACAACTGTATCACTTCCAAGCTCTCCATCCCCAACAGACTTCATACTTGCCCCTCTTTCCAAAACTCTTGCATTTACCTGCCCTAACAACCCGTCCTTAAACTAATTAAACAACCATGGAGGACATCACAACCCTGCCGCAAACCTAAATATGAGAACCAATCACTTTCCTCTCTTCCTACTCGTACACATGCCGACATCTCGATTTAAAACTTTTCCACTGCTTTTAACACTTTCCTCCACTCCTATATTCTTAATACCTTCCACGACCATCTCTATCAAACTTATATATGCCTTCTCCAGATCCTTAAATGCTAATACATAATCTGGGATAGGGGTGGAAGAATATTCCAGTATTCCTCGTGTGTTATAGAAAGCGATAGGGGGAGGGAGCGGGGGCCAGAAATCCTCCCATCCTTGTATTAAACTTTTAAAATGGGGAAAAGAAGGAGGAGTCACACGGGAGTGCCACTTCACATCCTCTCGAAGGCTCAGTTGTGGGTGCCTAAATGTGTGTGGTTGTAACAAGATGTGAAAAAACGGAGGGAGAGGTTTAGTATGTTTTGAGGAAAGGAACCTGGAGTTTTTGGCTTTGAGTGAAACGAAGTCAAAGGGGTAAGGGGAAGAGTGGTTTGGGAATGTTTGGGATAAAGTAAGGGGTTAGTGAGAGGACATCAAGAGCAAGGGAGGAGTAGCAATATCATGAAACAGGAGTTGTGGGAGTTTTGATAGAATGTAAGAAAGTAAATTCTCGATTAATATGGGTAAAACTGAAAGTTGATGGAGAGAGGTGGGTGATTATTGGTGCATATGCACCCTGGGCATGAGAAGAAAGATCATGAGAGGCAAGTGTTTTGGGAGCAGCTGAATGAGTGTGTTAGTGGTTTTGATGCACGAGACCGGGTTATAGTGATGGGTGATTTGAATGCAAAGGTGAGTAATGTGGCAGTTGAGGGAATAATTGGTATACATGGGGTGTTCAGTGTTGTAAATGGAAATGGTGAAGAGCTTGTAGATTTATGTGCTGAAAAAGGACTGATGATTGGGAATACCTGGTTTAAAAAGCGAGATATACATAAGTATACTTATGTAAGTAGGAGAGATGGCCAGAGAGCGTTATTGGATTACGTGTTAATTGACAGGCGTGCGAAAGAGAGACTTTTGGATGTTAATGTGCTGAGAGGTGCAACTGGAGGGATGTCTGATCATTATCTTGTGGTGGCTAAGGTGGAAGATTTGTATGGGTTTTCAGAAAAGAAGATTGAATTTCGGGGTTGAAGAGGTGGTGGAGGTGTAAGTGTGCTTGGGAAGGGGTGTGTGAGGTAATTTATAGTACAGGAGAGTGAGTACAGAATGGAAAAATGTGGGAGAACAATGGAAGTAAGGGGGATGTGGGGAGGAATGGGATGTATTTAGGATTCAGTGCTGGGATTGCGCCCTAAATGATGCTTGTGGCTTGAGAATGAGAAGCGTGGGAGGTGGGTTTGATTCGAAAGGGTAGTGAGTGGTGGGAAGAAGAGTAAGTGTCTAGTGATATGTTAAGAGAAGAGAGAGGCATTTTGGATGATTTTTGCTGGGAAAAAAATGCAATTGAGTGGGGGATGTATAAAAGAAATGAGACAGGAGGTCAAGAGATAGGTGCAAGTAGGTGATGAAAAAAAGGGCATAATGAGAGTTGGGGTGAGAGAGATCATTAAATTTTAAGGAGAATAAAAAGATGTTCTGGAAGGAGGTAAAGAAAGTGCGTTAAGACAGGGAGCAAATGGGAACTTCAGTGGAAGGGGCGCAAATGGGGAGGTGATAACAGTTTGGTGATGTGAGAAGGAGGATGGGAGTGAATTTATCATAGTGAGTATGTTTGAAGGTTTGTTGAATGTGTTTGATGATAGAGTTGCAGATATAGGGTGTATAGGTCGAGAGGTTGAGTGTGCAAAGTGAGAGGGTTAGGGAGAAAATGATTTGTAAACAGAGAAGATGGTAAGTGAAAGTTTGCGGAAGATGAAAGCGGCATGGCAGCAGGTTTGGATGTATTATTGCAGTGGAATTATTAAAAAAAAAGGGGGTGACAGTATTGTGAGTGGTGGTTAAGGTTATTTAATGTATGTATGACTCATTGTGAGGTGTGAGGATTGGCGGAAGGAATGCGTGCCATAGTGCCATTGTCAAAGGCAAAGGGGAAAGCGTGAGTGCTTAAAGTTACAGAAGGTATAGTTTGTGGAGTATTCCTGGTTAATTTTATGGGAGGTTTGTTGATTGAGAGGGTGAAGGATGTACAGAGCATCAGATTGGGGAAGTGCTGTGTGGTGTCAGAATGTGGAGTGGATGTGTGGATTCAGGTGTTTGCTTTAAGGAATTGTATGTGAGAAATATATATATATTATTATTATATATTTTTTTTTTTTTTTTTTTTTTTTTTTTTTATACTTGTCGCTGTTGTTCCCTCGTTTGCGATGGTAGCGCAAGGAAACAGACGAAGAAATGGTCCCAACACATACACCGTCCACTTACGCAATTATACATAACTATCACAGCTTTCATGGTTTACCCAGCGCTTCACATTGCCTTGAATTCAAACTCCAACTGACAAGGCACGTAACCCCTGTATACCACATCGCTCCATTCACTCTATCCTATGCCCTCCTTTCACCCTCCTGAAAGTTCAGGCCCCGATCACACAAAATCTTTTTCACTCCTCTTTCACATCAATTTGGTCTCCTTTCTCCTCGTTCCTCCACTCCGACAATATTTCCTTGGTAAATCTTTCTCACTCTTTTTCCATGTGCCCAATCCATTTCAAAAACACCCCTCTTATGACTCTCTCAACCACGCTTTTTTATTTCCACACTTCTCTTAGCCCTTTCGTTAATACTCGATCAAACACCTCACACCAAACATTGCTCAAAACATTCTCAATTTTCCAGCACATCATCTTGCGCAAAACTCTAATACATAGCCACGCCTCGCAACCCTACACATTGTTGGAATACTATTCTTCAAAATACCCATATTTGCATTCCGAGATATGTTCTCGGACTTCCACACATTTTTCAAGGCTCCCAAATTTTGCCCTCCCCCACCTATGATACACTTCGGGCTTCCATGGTTCCATCCGCTGACAGATCACTCCTGATAACTAAAAACACTTCACTTCCTCCAGTTTTTCTTCCATTCAAATCACCTCCAAATTTGACTTGACCCTTACCCTACTGTACCTAATAACCTTGCTCTTATTCACATTTACTTTAACTTTCTTCTTCCAACACTTTACCAAAACCTCAGTCACCAGCTTCTGCAGTTTCTCACATGATCAGCCACCAGCGCTGTATCATCAGTGAACAACAACTGAATCACTTCCCATTATATTATAATATATATAATATATATTTTATATTATATAAATATATATATTTGTATCTTTTTCTTTCAAAGAAACAGAGGATTGGCTTTGAGGGAATTATCCTCACCTGGCCCCCAACTCTGTTCCTTCTTTTGGAAAATAAAAAAAAAAAAAGATGAGGAGGGGAGGATTTCCAGCCCCCCAACTCCTCATTTTTTTTTTGCCCGCTATATCGCGTTTTGCGAGGTGCGCAAGGAATCAGAACGAAAAGAATGAAATGGCCCAACCACACATACACATGTATATCTTAGTCCACACACACAAATATACATACCTTACACAGCTTTCCATGGTTTACCCAGACGCTTCACTGCCCTTCATATTATTATATTATATATTATATATATATATATATTATATATTATATATATATTATATATATTTTTCCGCTGTCTCCCGCGTTTGCGAGTAGCGCAAGGAAACAGACGAAATGAAATGGCCCAACCCCACCCATAACCCCACCACATGTATTTACATACGTCCACACACGCCAAATATACATACCTACACAGCTTTCCATGGTTTTTCCCAGATGCTTCACATGCCCTGATTCAATCCATGAGCACGTTTCAACCCGTAGGTATACCAATCGATCCAATTCTCTTAGTCCTTGGCCCGCTTTACCTCTGCTATGATTCAGCCGATCACTCAAAATCTTTTTCAATCCATCTTTAAACCTTAAAATTTGGTCTCCCCACTTCTCCTCGTTCCTCCACCCTCGACATTATATATCCTCTTGGTCAATCTTTCCTCACTAGTCTCTCCAATTGCCCAAACCATTTCAAAACACCCTCTTTGCTATCTCAACCACGCTCTTTTTATTTCCAGTGCATCTCTCTTTACCTTAGTTATTACTCGATCAAACCACCTCACACCACACATTGTTCAAAATTCTCATTTTCCGCACATCCATCTTCCTGACGCACAACTTATCATAGCCACGCTCGCAACCATAAACATTGTTGCAACCACTATTCCTTCAAACATACCCATTTTTGCTTTCCGAGATAATGTTCTTGATTCCACTCTTTCTTCAAGTCCCAGAATTGTCGCCCCCTTCGCTTCCATGGTTCCATCCGCTGCCAGATCCACTCCCAGATATCTAAAACTCTTTACTTCCTCCAGCTTTTTCTCCATTCTAACTTACCTCCCAATTGATTGGACCCTCAACCATAAGTACTAATAACCTTGCTTTATTTCTCATTTACTCTTACCTTTCTTCTTTCACACACTTACCAAAACTTCCCACAGTCACCAGCTTCTGCAGTTTCTCAATGAATCAGCCACCAGCGCTGTATCATCACGGAACAACATCTGGACTCACTTCCCAAGCTCTCTTCCCAACAGATTATTACTTAGCCCCCTCTTTCTAAACTTTGCATTCACCTCCCTAACAACCCAATCCATAAAACAAATTAAACAACCATGGAGACACACACACCCCTGCCATAATCCTACATTTCATGAGGAACCAATCACTTTCCTTCTTCCTAACCGTACACATGATTACATCCTCGATAAAAACTTTTCATGCTTCTACAACTTGCCTCCCACACCCATTATTCTAATACCTTCCACAGTGCATCTCTATCAAACCTTATCATATGCCATCTCCTGATCCATAAATGCTACAAACAAATCCATTTGCTTTGCTTTGTATTTCTCACATACATTCTTTAAAGGCAAACACTGATCCACACATCCTTACCATTCTGAAACCACACTGCTCTTCCCTATTGATGCTCTGTACATTCCTTAACCCTTCAATCAATTTCCTCATATAATTTACCAGGAATATCAAACAAACTTTTTTTTTTATTTTTTTTTTTTTTTTTATACTTTGTCGCTGTCTCCCGCGTTTGCGAGGTAGCGCAAGGAAACAGACGAAAGAAATGGCCCAACCCCCCCCATACACATGTACATACACACGTCCACACACACAAATATACATACCTACACAGCTTTCCATGGTTTACCCCGGACGCTTCACATGCCTTGATTCAATCCACTGACAGCACGTCAACCCCTGTATACCACATCGCTCCAATTCACTCTATTCCTTGCCCTCCTTTCACCCTCCTGCATGTTCAGGCCCCGATCACACAAAATCTTTTTCACTCCATCTTTCCACCTCCAATTTGGTCTCCCTCTTCTCCTCGTTCCCTCCACCTCCGACACATATATCCTCTTGGTCAATCTTTCCTCACTCATTCTCTCCATGTGCCCAAACCATTTTAAAACACCCTCTTCTGCTCTCTCAACCACGCTCTTTTTATTTCCACACATCTCTCTTACCCTTACGTTACTTACTCGATCAAACCACCTCACACCACACATTGTCCTCAAACATCTCATTTCCAGCACATCCATCCTCCTGCGCACAACTCTATCCATAGCCCACGCCTCGCAACCATACAACATTGTTGGAACTACTATTCCTTCAAACATACCCATTTTTGCTTTCCGGGATAATGTTCTCGACTTCCACACATTTTTCAAGGCTCCCAAAATTTTCGCCCCCTCCCCCACCCTATGATCCACTTCCGCTTCCATGGTTCCATCCGCTGACAGATCCACTCCAAGATATCTAAAACACTTCACTTCCTCCAGTTTTTCACCATTCAAACTCACCTCCCAATTGACTTGACCCTCAACCCTACTGTACCTAATAACCTTGCTCTTATTCACATTTACTCTTAACTTTCTTCTTCCACACACTTTACCAAACTCCGTCACCAGCTTCTGCAGTTTCTCACATGAATCCGCCACCAGCGCTGTATCATCAGCGAACAACAACTGACTCACTTCCCAAGCTCTCTCATCCCCAACAGATTTCATACTTGCCCCTCTTTCCAAGACTCTTGCATTTACCTCCCTAACAACCCCATCCATAAACAAATTAAACAACCATGGAGACATCACACACCCCTGCCGCAAACCTACATTCACTGAGAACCAATCACTTTCCTCTCTTCCTACACGTACACATGCCTTACATCCTCGATAAAAACTTTTCACTGCTTCTAACAACTTGCCTCCCACACCATATATTCTTAATACCTTCCACAGAGCATCTCTATCAACTCTATCATATGCCTTCTCCAGATCCATAAATGCTACATACAAATCCATTTGCTTTTCTAAGTATTTCTCACATACATTCTTCAAAGCAAACACCTGATCCACACATCCTCTACCACTTCTGAAACCACACTGCTCTTCCCCAATCTGATGCTCTGTACATGCCTTCACCCTCTCAATCAATACCCTCCCATATAATTTACCAGGAATACTCAACAAACTTATACCTCTGTAATTTGCGCACTCACTCTTATCCCCTTTGCCTTTGTACAATGGCACTATGCACGCATTCCGCCAATCCTCAGGCACCTCACCATGAGTCATACATGCATTAAATAACCTTACCAACCAGTCAACAATACAGTCACCCCCTTTTTTAATAAATTCCACAGCAATACCATCCAAACCTGCTGCCTTGCCGGCTTTCATCTTCCGCAAAGCTTTTACTACCTCTTCTCTGTTTACCAAATCATTTTCCCTAACCCTCTCACTTTGCACACCACCTCGACCCAAACACCCTATATCTGCCACTCTGTCATCAGACACATTCAACAAACCTTCAAAATACTCATTCCATCTCCTTCTCACATCACCACTACTTGTTATCACCTCCCCATTTGCGCCCTTCACTGAAGTTCCCATTTGCTCCCTTGTCTTACGCACCCTATTTACCTCCTTCCAGAACATCTTTTTATTCTCCCTAAAATTTACTGATAGTCTCTCACCCCAACTCTCATTTGCCCTTTTTTTCACCTCTTGCACCTTTCTCTTGACCTCCTGTCTCTTTCTTTTATACTTCTCCCACTCAATTGCATTTTTTCCCTGCAAAAATCGTCCAAATGCCTCTCTCTTCTCTTTCACTAATACTCTTACTTCTTCATCCCACCACTCACTACCCTTTCTAAACAGCCCACCTCCCACTCTTCTCATGCCACAAGCATCTTTTGCGCAATCCATCACTGATTCCCTAAATACATCCCATTCCTCCCCCACTCCCCTTACTTCCATTGTTCTCACCTTTTTCCATTCTGTACATAGTCTCTCCTGATACTTCTTCACACAGGTCTCCTTCCCAAGCTCACTTACTCTCACCACCTTCTTCACCCCAACATTCACTCTTCTTTTCTGAAAACCCATACTAATCTTCACCTTAGCCTCCACAAGATAATGATCAGACATCCCTCCAGTTGCACCTCTCAGCACATTGACATCCAAAAGTCTCTCTTTCGCACGCCTGTCAATTAACACGTAATCCAATAATGCTCTCTGGCCATCTCTCCTACTTACATAAGTATACTTATGTATATCTCGCTTTTTAAACCAGGTATTCCCAATCATCAGTCCTTTTTCAGCACATAAATCTACAAGCTCTTCACCATTTCCATTTACAACACTGAACACCCCATGCATACCAATTATTCCCTCAACTGCCACATTACTCACCTTTGCATTCAAATCACCCATCACTATAACCCGGTCTCGTGCATCAAAACCGCTAACACACTCATTTAGCTGCTCCCAAAACACTTGCCTCTCATGATCTTTCTTCTCATGCCCAGGTGCATATGCACCAATAATCACCCACCTCTCTCCATCAACTTTCAATTTTACCCATATTAATCGAGAATTTACTTTCTTACATTCTATCACATACTCCCACAACTCCTGTTTCAGGAGTATTGCTACTCCTTCCCTTGCTCTTGTCCTCTCACTAACCCCTGACTTCACTCCCCAGACATTTCCAAACCACTCTTCCCCTTTACCCTTGAGCTTCGTTTCACTCAGAGCCAAAACATCCAGGTTCCTTTCCTCAAACATACTACCTATCTCTCCTTTTTTCACATCTTGGTTACATCCACACACATTTAGGCACCCCACTCTGAGCCTTCGAGGAGGATGAGCACTCCCCGCGTGACTCCTTCTTCTGTTTCCCATTTTAGAAAGTTAATACAAGGAGGGGAGGATTTCCGGCCCCCCGCTCCCGTCCCCTCTAGTCGCTTTCTACGACACGCGAGGAACACGTGGGAAGCATTCTTTCACCCCTATCCCCAGGGATAATATACATATATATATACACACACACACACACACACACACACACACACACATACATATATACACATATGAAAAATGTAAGAAACAATTTAGAAAACAAACTTTTAGCTAAAAGTTTTCAACAAACTTATACCTCTGTAATTTGAGCACTCACTCTTATCCCCTTTGCCTTTATACCCTGGCACTATGCAGGCATTCCGCCAATCCTCAGGCACCTCACCATTAATCGTACATACATTAAAGAACCTTACCAACCAGTCAACAATACAGTCACCCCCTTTTTTAATAAATTCCACTGCCATACCATCCAAACCTGCTGCCTTGCCAGCTTTCATCTTCTGCAAAGCTTTTACTACTTCTTTTTTTACCAAATCATTTTCCCTAACCCTCTCACTTTACATACCACCTCGACCAAAACACCCTATACCTGCCACTCTATCATCAAACACATTCAACAAACCTTCAAAATACTCACTCCATCTCCTTCTCACATCACCACTACTTGTTATCACCTCCCCATTAGCCCCCTTCACTGAAGTTCCCATTTGTTCCCTTGTGTTACGCACTTTATTTACCTCCTTCCAAAACATCTTTTTATTCTCCCTAAAATTTAATGATACTCTCTCACTCCAACTCTCATTTGCCCGCTTTTTCACCTCTTGCACCTTTCTCTTGACCTCCTGCCTTTTTCTTTTATACATCTCCCACTCATTTGCATTATTTGCCTGCAAAAATCGTCCAAATGCCTCTCTCTTCTCTTTCACTAATAATCTTACTTCTTCATCCCACCATTCACTACCCTTTCAAATCTGCCCACCTCCCATGCTTCTCATGCCACAAGCATCTTTTGTGCAATCCATCACTGCTTCCCTAAATACATCCCATTCCTCCCCCCACTTCCCTTACCTCCTTTGTTCTTACCTTTTTCCATTCTGTACTCAGTCTCTCCTGGTACTTACTTACTCACACAAGTCTCCTTCCTAAGCTCACTTACTCTCACCACTTTCTTCACCCCAACATTCTCCCTTCTTTTCTGAAAACCTCTACAAATTTTCACCTTCACCTCCACAAGATAATGATCAGACATCCCTCCAGTTGCACCTCTCAGCATATTAACATCCAAAAGTCTCTCTTTCGCGCGCCTATCAATTAACACGTAATCCAATAACACTCTCTGGCCATCTCTCCTACTTACGTATGTATACTTATGTATATCTCTCTTTTTAAACCTGGTATTCCCAATCACCAGTCTTTTTTTAGCACATAAATCTACAAGCTCTTCACCATTTCCATTTACAACACTGAACACCCCATGTATACCAATTATTCCCTCAACTGCAACATTACTCACCTTTGCATTCAAATCACCCATCACTATAACCCGGTCTCGTGCATCAAAACTACTAGCACACTCATTCAGCTGCTCCCAAAACACTTGCCTCTCATGATCTTTCCTCTCATGCCCATGTGCATATGTACCAATAATCACCCATCTCTCTCCATCCACTTTCAGTTTTACCCATATCAATCTAGAGTTTACTTTCTAACACTCTATCACATATTCCCACCACTCCTGTTTCAGGAGTAGTGCTACTCCTTCCCTTGCTCTTGTCCTCTTGCTAACCCATGACTTTACTCCCAAGACATTCCCAAACCACTCTTCCCCTTTACCCTTGATCTTCGTTTCACTCAGAGCCAAAACATCCAGGTCCCTTTCCTCAAACGTACTATCTATCTCTCCTTTTTTCTCATCTTGGTTACATCCACACACATTTAGACACCCCAATCTGAGCCTTCGAGGAGGATGAGCACTCCCCACATGACTCCTTCTTCTGTTTCCCCTTTTAGAAAGTTAGAATACAAGACAAGGAGGGAAGGGTTTCTGGCCCCCTGCTCCTGTCCCCTTTAGTCACCTTCTATGACACGTGAGGAATGAGTGGGAAGTATTCTTTTATATATACATAAATAAGTATACGTATGTAAGTAGGAGAGATGGCCAGAGAGGGTTATTGGATTACGTGTTAATTGATAGACGCAGGAAAGAGAGACATTTGGATGTTAATGTGCTGAGAGGGATGTCTGATCATTATCTTGTGGAGGCGAAGGTGAAGATTTGTGGGGGTTTTCAGAAAAGAAGAGAGAATGTTGGGATGAAGAGAGTGGTGAGAGTAAGTGAGCTTGGGAAGGAGACTTGTGTGAGGAAGTACCAGGAGAGACTGAGTACAGAATGGAAAAAGGTGAGAACAAAGGAGGTAAGGGGAGTGGGGGAGGAATGGGATGTATTTAGGGAAGCAGTGATGGATTGCGCAAAAGATGCTTGTGGCATGAGAAGAGTGGGAGGTGGGTTGATTAGATAAGGTAGTGAGTGGTGGAAATAAGAAGTAAGATTATTAGTGAAAGAGAAGAGAGAGGCATTTGAACGATTTTTGCAGGCAAAAAATGCAGATGAGTGGGAGAGGTATAAAAGAAAGAGGCAGGAGGTCAAGAGAAAGGTGCAAGATGTGAAAAAGAGGGCAAATGAGAGTTGGGGTGAGAGAGTATCATTAAATTTCAGGGAGAATAAAAAGATGTTTTGGAAGGAGGTAAATAAAATGTGTAAGACAAGGGAGCAAATGGGAACTTCAGTGAAGGGGGCTAATCGGAAGGTGATAACAAGTAGTGGTGATGTGAGAAGGAGATGGAGTTGAGTATTTTGAAGGTTTGTTGAATGTGTTTGATGATAGAGTGGCAGGTATAGGGTGTTTTGGTCGAGGTGGTGTGCAAAGTGAGAGGGTTAGGGAAAATGATTTGGTAAACAGAGAAGAGGTAGTAAAAGCTTTACGGAAGATGAAAGCCGGCAAAGCAGCAGGTTTGGATGGTGTTGCAGTGGAATTTATTAAAGAAGGGGGTGACTGTATTGTTGACTGGTTGGTAAGGTTATTTAATATATGTATGACTCATGGTGAGGTGCCTGAGGATTGGCGGAATGCTTGCATAGTGCCATTGTACAAAGGCAAAGGGGATAAGAGTGAGTGCTCAAATTACAGAAGTATAAGTTTGTTGAGTATTCCTGGTAAATTATATGGGAGGGTATTGATTGAGAGGGTGAAGGAATGTACAGAGCATCAGACTGGGGAAGAGCAGGATGATTTCAGAAGTGGTAGAGGATGTGTGGATCAGGTGTTTGCTTTGAAGAATGTATGTGAGAAATACTTAGAAAAACAAATGGATTTGTATGTAGCATTTATGGATCTGGAGAAGGCATATGATAGAGTTGATAGAGATGCTCTGTGGAAGGTTTTAAGAATATATGGTGTGGGAGGCAAGTTGTTAGAAGCAGTGAAAAGTTTTTATCGAGGATGTAAGGCATGTGTACGTGTAGGAAGAGAGGAAAGTGATTGGTTCTCAGTGAATGTAGGTTTGCGGCAGGGGTGTGTGATGTCTCCATGGTTGTTTAATTTGTTTATGGATGGGTTTGTTAGGGAGGTGAATGCAAGAGTTTTGGAAAGAGGGGCAAGTATGCAGTCTGTTGTGGATGAGAGAGCTTCGGAAGTGAATCAGTTGTTGTTCGCTGATGATACAGCGCTGGTGGCTGATTCATGTAAGAAACTGCAGAAGCTGGTGACTGAGTTTGGAAAAGTGTGTGAAAGAAGAAAGAGTAAATGTGAATAAGAGCAAGGTTATTAGGTACAGTAGGGTTGAGGGTCAAGTCAATTGGGAGGTAAGTTTGAATGGAGAAAAACTGGAGGAAGTAAAGTGTTTTAGATATCTGGGAGTGGATCTGGCAGCGGATGGAACCATGGAAGCGGAAGTGAATCATAGGGTGGGGGAGGGGGCGAAAATTCTATGTGCCTTGAAGAATGTTTGGAAGTCGAGAACTTTATCTCGGAAAGCAAAAATGAGTATGTTTGAAGGAATAGTGGTTCCAACAATGTTGTATGGTTGTGAGGCTTGAGCTATGGATAGAGTTGTGCGCAGGAGGATGGATGTGCTGGAAATGAGATGTTTGAGGACATGTGGTGTGAGGTGGTTTGATCGAGTAAGTAATGTAAGGGTGAGAGAGATGTGTGGAAATAAAAAGAGTGTGGTTGAGAGAGCAGAAGAGGGTGTTTTGAAATGGTTTGGTCACATGGAGAGAATGAGTGGGGAAAGATTGACCAAGAGGATGTATGTGTTAGAGGTGGAGGGAACAAGGAGAAGTGGGAGACCAAATTGGAGGTGGAAAGATGGAGTGAAAAAGATTTTGAGTGATCGGGGCCTGAACATGCAGGAGGGTGAAAGGCGTGCAAGGAATAGAGTGAATTGGAACGATGTGGTATACCGTGGTCAGTGGATTGAACCAGGGTATGTGAAGCGTCTGGGGTAAACCATGGAAAGTGTGTGGGGCCTGGATGTGGAAAGGGAGCTGTGGTTTCGGTGCATTATTACATGACAGCTAGAGACTGAGTGTGAACAAATAGGGCCTTTGTTTTTCCTAGCGCTACCTCGCACACATGAGGGGGGAGGGGGTTGTTATTCCATGTGTGGAGGGGTGGCGATGGGAACAAATAAAGGCAGGCAGTATGAATAATGTACATGTGTATATATGTGAATGTCTGTGTGTGTATATATATGTGTACACTGAGATGTATAGGTATGTATATTTGCGTGTGTGGGCGTGTATGTATATACATGTGTATGTGGGCGGGTTGGGCCATTCTTTCGTCTGTTTCCTTGCGCTACCTCACTAACGCGGGAGACAGCGACAAAGCAAAATAGAATAAATAAAATATAAATACATAAATATATATACATAAATATGTATACATAAATGCCCACATATGCCCATGTACATACATACTTGACATACTTAACAGCAGTTAAGTATAATGAATGAATAAAATGATATATATTTTACATGGGCATAGGGGAGAAACATTATGTATTCCCTGCATGTCATAGAAGGCGAGTAAAAGGTGAGGTAGTGGGGGCTGGAAATCCTTCCCTCATGCTTTTAATTTTCCAAAAGAAGGTACAGAGTTGAGGGCCAAGTGAGGATATTTCCTCTAAAGTTCAGTCCTCTGTTCTTAACATTTCCTTGCTAATGTGGGAATTGGCAAATATATATGAAACAAACACACGCAAAGCACTCTTCTTCTAGAAATATTATTTGGTTTACAAAGAATGGTTGAACACAAGGTTATATGATAAGGATTAAGATTGATTATAGATCTTGATGATTTATATTTTCACTTTTCTTATTCAGATTCCCCTCTTGGGCCGACTGCACCAGATGAACTTTCACAGGGTAAGTACAAAAACTTTTAACTGGTATCCACTTTCTAACCCACTGTGTTCTAAAACTCCTTTAATAATGTACATATACCACTTCTGTACAGAGTGATAAGACTGGTAGTTATTGTCATCATTTTTGTATTCATTCTTATTGATAGGTTTTTAATTGGTCACTTTGTGTTAATTTACTTGAATTTTCACAGAAAAAGTTTTCTGTGGATTGTTAAGAATTAAAAGGATGTTTTAGAATATTGTGGGTATACACTGATGCAAAATATTATATTCTGAAAGTTATGATTGAATAACAATTTTCCATGCTTAAGCAAGCTGTGGATGATCAGTTGATAAAGGCATATTTCAGAATATGATTTTTTCTGTAGCTTTTCTGTATTTCCATGTTTTATTTGATATATTCATAAAGTTATCTTAATGGAAAGGTCTCACCTTTTTGTCCAGGCTGTTATGAATATTATAGCTTCTATTGCCCAGTACTTACATTAGAAATGTACTGAATTGTTCAGGGAGCATATATGATCTTTGAAATTCTTTGCTGAGGTGAGACAGAGGAGCAATTGATGGCAAGTTTAAAGGCTGTAAGTGAAGTTTTACACATGAATTAAGTAGCAGCAGGTGAGAAAATGATAGGAAACAACTTGTGCAGTTAGATTGTTATTACATGTTGAATATCAAACATCCGTAATCACAGGGAGAAAGCTATGTATGTATTCTGGATTTTTAAGGATTATAGACATAAGATACGTGTATTCTGTAGGCCACGGATTTTGGTTTGAATATATCACAACCATAACAGTGTTTTGTATATCTAATGCAAATTCTTGATGTTATGTACTTTTGATTTTTGTAAATACAGTACAGTATGTGCACTCTACAGTAGGCACTCTTATCATATATTTAAAGAAAATTCAACTGAAATTGTTTACTGGAAACTCATCCGCCAAGTTGGTGGTTATCTTGAATATGCTGGACTACAAATTTTGAGAGGTCTTGTATTTTAGAAACATAGATTTTCTATGTTTTGTTTAATTGTTTATGTTAATGTTGATATTGATGTTAGTAATAGAAGTAGTGGTAATGATATTATTTTGTTTTTGTATTAGTATCTGTTAATTTGATTAATTTTCACTAGTCCTTATCACATTTATTACTTTGAAACTTATTAAAGAAATTGATTTCAAAACTCAGTACTTTGTTGTTCAGATGAGTTACCTGTTGGTTCTTGCACACTTTTTGATGTGCACTATCTGAGTAGGATTTGTTGAAATTATTATTATTAGTTAGTATATATATGTATGTATATATATGTATGTATATATATATATATATATATATATATATATATATATATATATATATATATATATATATATATATATATATATTCCTATGAATCCACGGGGGATCTAAGTTAAAGTACCCTAGATCTTTCATTGATAAATCCCTTAAGTTAGCAAAGAAATCATTTTATAGAGTTGAGCCCAAACCTCCCATTGACACCAAGAATCTTTTAGTTCTCCCTTTTAATAATAATTTCACTTTGCTTCCCATGTTGCTTAAATCCTTTAATGTAAATGTTGCCTTTAGCAACAATAATACTATAAAGAATGTCTTAATCAGGAATTTACCAGAAAATTCTCTTAGTTGCATCTATAAAGTGCCTTGTGGAAACTGTGATAAGTTTTATGTTGGTCAGACTGGTAAGGATCTTTCTGTTAGACTTAAGCAACATAAATATAGTATAAGAACGGGACAAGAATCAAATGCCTTCTTTGATCATGTTAAAAACTATGATCATTGTATTGACTGGAGTAATGCCATCTCAGTCATTAACTCTAACTCTATTACCAAGAGAAATGTCATTGAATCTTCTATTATTAAATACACAAAGAATTATAATCTTAATATTAGTGATGGTCTATACAAATTAGATAACTTTATTGTTGATAAGCTTTGTAAAATGATAAGTTTATGAATGCTCGTTGTATGTTTTAGACAATCACATGTTTACCAAATGGTGTCCTAGCTTCGTCTCTTCGATGTATATCAACTGACTTTTATATTTCTCTCTTGTGTCTCCCCTGATGATGTGATTATTACACGAAAGTGCACTTGGGAACTTTTCGTGTTTCATTTTCCCCGTGGACTCATCGGAATATCTTGATCACGCGCAAAATTGTGATCCTTTCATATATATATATATATATATATATATATATATATATATATATATATATATATATATATATATATATATACTACCTCCCAAATGCGGGAGACAGCAACAAAGCAAAAATAAAAAAAAAATGAAAATTATAAGTTTGAATGGAGAAAAACTAGAGGAAGTAAAGTGTTTTAGATATCTGGGAGTGGATCTGGCAGCGGATGGAACCATGGAAGCGGAAGTGAATCATAGGGTGGGGGAGGGGGCGAAAATCCTGGGAGCCTTGAAGAATGTGTGGAAGTCGAGAACATTATCTCGGAAAGCAAAAATGGGTATGTTTGAAGGAATAGTGGTTCCAACAATGTTGTATGGTTGCGAGGTGTGGGCTATGGATAGAGTTGTGCGCAGGAGGATGGATGTGCTGGAAATGAGATGGTTGAGGACAATGTGTGGTGTGAGGTGGTTTGATCGAGTAAGTAATGTAAGGGTAAGAGAGATGTGTGGAAATAAAAAGAGCGTGGTTGAGAGAGCAGAAGAGGGTGTTTTGAAATGGTTTGGGCACATGGAGAGAATGAGTGAGGAAAGATTGACCAAGAGAATATATTTGTCGGAGATGGAGGGAACGAGGAGAAGTGGGAGACCAAATTGGAGGTGGAAAGATGGAGTGAAAAAGATTTTGAGTGATCGGGGCCTGAACATGCAGGAGGGTGAAAGGAGGGCAAGGAATAGAGTGAATTGGATCGATGTGGTATACCGGGGTTGACATGCTGTCAGTGGATTGAATCAGGGCATGTGAAGCGTCTGGGGTAAACCATGGAAAGTTCTGTGGGGCATGTATGTGGAAAGGGAGCTGTGGTTTCGGGCATTATTGCATGACAGCTAGAGACTGAGTGTGAACGAATGGGGACTTTGTTGTCTTTTCCTAGCACTACCTCGCACACATGAGGGGGGAGGGGGATGGTATTCCATGTGTGGCGAGGTGGCGATGGGAATGAATAAAGGCAGACTGTGATTTGTGTGCATGGGTATATATGTATGTGTCTGTGTGTGTATATATATGTGTACATTGAGATGTATAGGTATGTATATTTGTGTGTGTGGACGTGTATGTATATACATGGGTATGGGGGTGGGTTGGGCCATTTCTTTCGTCTGTTTCCTTGCGCTACCTCGCAAACGCGGGAGACAGCGACAAAGCAAAATAAATATAAAATATATATATATATATATATATATATATATATATATATATATAAGGCATGTGTACGTGTAGGAAGAGAGGAAAGTGATTGGTTCTCAGTGAATGTAGGTTTGCGGCAGGGGTGTGTGATGTCTCCATGGTTGTTTAATTTGTTTATGGATGGGGTTGTAAGGGAGGTAAATGCAAGAGTCCTGGAAAGAGGGGCAAGTATGAAGTCTGTTGGGGATGAGAGAGCTTGGGAAGTGAGTCAGTTGTTGTTCGCTGATGATACAGCGCTGGTGGCTGATTCATGTGAGAAACTGCAGAAGCTGGTGACTGAGTTTGGTAAAGTGTGTGGAAGAAGAAAGTTGAGAGTAAATGTGAATAAGAGCAAGGTTATTAGGTACAGTAGGGTTGAGGGTCAAGTCAATTGGGAGGTGAGTTTGAATGGAGAAAAACTGGAGGAAGTGAAGTGTTTTAGATATCTGGGAGTGGATCTGTCAGCGGATGGAACCATGGAAGCGGAAGTGGATCATAGGGTGGGGGAGGGGGCGAAAATTTTGGGAGCCTTGAAAAATGTGTGGAAGTCGAGAACATTATCTCGGAAAGCAAAAATGGGTATGTTTGAGGGAATAGTGGTTCCAACAATGTTGTATGGTTGCGAGGCATGGGCTATGGATAGAGATGTGCGCAGGAGGATGGATGTGCTGGAAATGAGATGTTTGAGGACAATGTGTGGTGTGAGGTGGTTTGATCGAGTAAGTAATGTAAGGGTAAGAGAGATGTGTGGAAATAAAAAGAGCGTGGTTGAGAGAGCAGAAGAGGATGTTTTGAAATGGTTTGGGCACATGGAGAGAATGAGTGAGGAGAGATTGACCAAGAGGATATATGTGTCGGAGGTGAAGGGAACGAGGAGAAGAGGGAGACCAAATTGGAGGTGGAAAGATGGAGTGAAAAAGATTTTGTGTGATCGGGGCCTGAACATGCAGGAGGGTGAAAGGAGGGCAAGAAATAGAGTGAATTGGAGTCATGTGGTATACAGGGGTTGACGTGCTGTCAGTGGATTGAAGCAAGGCATGTGAAGCGTCTGGGGTAAACCATGGAAAGCTGTGTAGGTATGTATATTTGCGTGTGTGGACGTGTGTATGTACATGTGTATGGGGGGGGGGTTGGGCCATTTCTTTCGTCTGTTTCCTTGCGCTACCTCGCAAACGCGGGAGACAGCGACAAAGTATAAAAAAAAAAAAAAAAAAAAAAATATATATATATATATATATATATATATTTGGAAATAATTTGGACTCGTGAGGACAAGTAAGGAGGATTAACAAAGAGGATATATGTGTCAATATATATATATATATATATATATATATATATATATATATATATATATTTCTTTCTTTCTTTCATACTATTCGCCATTTCCCGCGTTAGCAAGGTAGCGTTAAGAACAGAGGACTGGGCCTCTGAGAGAATATCCTCACCTGGCCTCGTTCTCTGTTCCTTCTTTTGGAAAATTAAAAAAAAAAAAAATGAAGAGGGGAGGATTTCCAGCCCCCCGCTCCCTTCCCTTTTAGTCGCCTTCTACGACACGCAGGGAATACGTGGGAAGTATTCTTTCTCCCCATCCCCAGGGATAATATATATATATGGAAAGAGGGGCAAGTATGAAGTCTGTTGTGGATGAGAGAGCTTGGGAAGTGAGTCAGTTGTTGTTCGCTGATGATACAGCGCTGGTGGCTGATTCATGTGAGAAACTGCAGAAGCTGGTGACTGAGTTTGGTAAAGTGTGTGAAAGAAGAAAGTTAAGAGTAAATGTGAATAAGAGCAAGGTTATTAGGTACAGTAGGGTTGAGGGTCAAGTCAATTGGGAGGTAAGTTTGAATGGAGAAAAACTGGAGGAAGTGAAGTGTTTTAGATATCTGGGAGTGGATCTGGCAGTGGATGGAACCATGGATGCAGAAGTGGATCATAGGGTGGGGGAGGGGGCGAAAATCCTGGAAGCCTTGAAGAATGTGTGGAAGTCGAGAACATTATCTCGGAAAGCAAAAATGGGTATGTTTGAAGGAATAGTGGTTCCAACAATGTTGTATGGTTGCGAGGTGTGGGCTATGGATAGAGTTGTGCGCAGGAGGATGGATGTGCTGGAAGTGAGATGTTTGAGGACAATGTGTGGTGTGAGGTGGTTTGATCAAGTAAGTAACGTAAGGGTAAGAGAGATGTGTGGAAATAAAAAGAGCATGGTTGAGAGAGCAGAAGAGGGTGTTTTGAAATGGTTTGGGCACATGGAGAGAATGAGTGAGGAAAGATTGACCAAGAGGATATATGTGTCGGAGGTGGAGGGAATGAGGAGAAGTGGGAGACCAAATTGGAGGTGGAAAGATGGAGTGGAAAAGATTTTGTGTGATCGGGGCCTGAACATGCAGGAGGGTGAAAGGAGGGCAAGGAATAGAATGAATTGGATCGATGTGGTATACCGGGGTTGACGTGCTGTCAGCGGATTGAATCAGGGCATGTGAAGCGTCTGGGGTAAACCATGGAAAGTTCTGTGGGGCCTGGATGTGGAAAGGGAGCTGTGGTTTCGGGCATTATTGCGTGACAGCTAGAGACTGAGTGTGAACGAATGGGGCCTTTATTGTCTTTTCCTAGCACTACCTTGCACACATGAGGGGGGAGGGGGATGTTATTCCATGTGTGGCGAGGTGGCGATGGGAATGAATAAAGGCAGTGTGAATTGTGTGTATGTGTATATATGTATGTGTCTGTGTGTGTATATATATGTGTACATTGAGATGTATGGGTGTGTATATTTGTGTGTGTGGACGTGTATGTATATACATGTGTATGGGGGTGGGTTGGGCCATTTCTTTCATCTGTTTCCTTGTGCTACCTCGCAAACGCGGGAGACAGCGACAAAGTAAAATAATGATATATGTGAGAAACTGCAGAAGCTGGTGACTGAGTTTGGTAAAGTGTGTGAAAGAAGAAAGTTAAGAGTAAATGTGAATAAGAGCAAGGTTATTAGGTACAGTAGGGTTGAGGGTCAAGTCAATTGGGAGGTGAGTTTGAATGGAGAAAAACTGGAGGAAGTAAAGTGTTTTAGATATCTGGGAATGGATCTGGCAGCGGATGGAACCATGGAAGCGGAAGTGGATCATAGGATGGGGGAGGGGGCGAAAATTCTGGGAGCCTTGAAGAATGTGTGGAAGTCGAGAACATTATCTCGGAAAGCAAAAATGGGTATGTTTGAAGGAATAGTGGTTCCAACAATGTTGTATGGTTGCGAGGTGTGGGCTATGGATAGAGTGGTGCGCAGGAGGATGGATGTGCTGGAAATGAGAGGTTTGAGGACAATGTGTGGTGTGAGGTGGTTTGATCGAGTAAGTAACGTAAGGGTAAGAGAGATGTGTGGAAATAAAAAGAGCGTGGTTGAGAGAGCAGAAGAGGGTGTTTTGAAATGGTTTGGGCACATGGAGAGAATGAGTGAGGAAAGATTGACCAAGAGGATATATGTGTCGGAGGTGGAGGGAACGAGAAGAGGGAGACCAAATTGGAGGTGGAAAGATGGAGTGAAAAAGATTTTGGGTGATCGGGGTCTGAACATGCAGGAGGGTGAAAGGAGGGCAAGGAATAGAGTGAATTGGAGCGATGTGGTATACCGGGGTTGACATGCTGTCAGTGGATTGAATCAGGGCATGTGAAGCGTCTGGGGTAAACCATGGAAAGCTGTGTAGGTATGTATATTTGCGTGTGTGGATGTATGTATATACATGTGTATGGGGGTGGGTTGGGCCATTTCTTTCGTCTGTTTCCTTGCGCTACCTCGCAAACGTGGGAGACAGCGACAAAGCAAAAAAAAAAAGAAAAAAAATTTATTTTATTTTGCTTTGTCGCTGTCTCCCGCGTTAGTGAGGTAGCGCAAGGAAACAGATGAAAGAATGGCCCAACCCACCCACATACACATGTATATACATACACATGCACACAAGCAAATATACATACCTCTACATCTCAGTGTATACATATATATACATACACAGACATATACATATATACACATTACATAATTCATACTGTCTGCCTTTTTTCATTCTCATCGCTACCCCACCACACATGAAATAACAACCCTCTCCCCCCGCATGTGTGTTAGGTAGCACTAGGAAAAGACAACAAAGGCCACATTCGTTCACACTCAGTCTCTAGTTGTCATGTATAATGCACTGAAACCACAGCTCCCTTTCCACATCCAGGCCCCACAGAACTTTCCATGGTTTACCCCAGATGCTTCACACGCCCTGGTTCAATCCATTGACAGCATGTCAACCCCGGTATACCATGTCGTTCCAATTCACTCTATTCCTTGCATGCCTTTCACCCTCCTGCATGTTCAGGCCCCGATCACTCAAAATCTTTTTCACTCCATCTTTCCACCTCCAATTTGGTCTACCACTTCTCCTCGTTCCCTCCACCTCTAGCACATATATCCTCTTGGTCAATCTTTCCTCACTCATTTTCTCCATGTGACCAAACCATTTCAAAACACCCTCTTCTGCTCTCTCAACCACACTCTTTTTATTACTACACATCTCTCTTACTCTATTATTAGTAACTCGATCAAACCACTAACACCACACATTGTCCTCAAACATCTCATTTCCAGCACATCCACCCTCCTCCGCGCAACTCTATCTATAGCCCACACCACGCAACCATATAACATTGTTGGAACCACTATTCCTTCAAACATACCCATTTTTGCTTTCTAAGATGATGTTCTCGACTTCCACACATTCTTCAACGCTCCCAGAACTTTTGCCCCCTCCCCCACCCTATAATTCACCTCCACTTCCATGTGTCCATCCGCTGCCAAATCCACTCCCAGAAATCTAAAACACTTCACTTCTTCCAGTGTTTCCTCCCCTAACCCTGGGGATAGGGGAGAAAGAATACTTCTCACGCATTCCTCACGTGTCGTAGAAGGTGACTAAAGGGGACGGGAGCAGGGGGCTAGAAACCCTCCCCTCCTTGTATTTTAACTTTCTAAAAGGGGAAACAGAAGGAGTCATGCGGGGAATGCTCATCCTCCTTGAAGGCTCAGCTTGGGGTGTTCTAAATGTGTGTGGATGTAACCAAGATGAGAAAAAAGGAGAGGTAGGTAGTAGGTTTGAGGAAAGGAACCTGGATGTATTGGCTCTGAGTGAAACAAAGCTCAAAGGTAAAGGGGAAGAGGGGTTTAGGAATGTCTTGGGAGTAAAGTCAGGGGTTAGTGAGAGGATGAGAGCACTACTCCTGAGGAGTAGCACTACTCCTGAAACAGGAATGGTGGGAGTGTGTGATAGTGTAAGAAAGTAAACTCTAGATTGATATGGATAAAACTGAAAGCAGATGGAGAGGGATGGGTGATTATTGGTGCATATGCACCTGGGCATGAGAAGAAAGATCATGAAAGGCAAGTGTTGTGGGAGCAGCTGAGTGAGTGTGTTATTAGTTTTGATGCACGACACAGAGTTATAGTGATGGGTGATTTGAATGCAAAGGTGCGTAATGTGGTAGTTGAGGGAATAATTGGTGTACATGGGGTGTTCATTGTTGTAGATGGAAATGGTGAAGAGCTTGTAGATTTATGTGCTGAAAAAGGATTGGTGATTGGGAATACCTGGTTTGGAAAGAGAGATATACATAAGTATACAAATGTAAGTAGGAGAGATGGCCAGAGGGTGTTATTGGATTATGTGTTAATTGATAGGTGCATGAAAGAGAGACTTTTGGATGTTAATGTGCTGAGAAGTGCAACTGGAGGGATGTCTGTTCATTATCTTGTGGAGGCAAATGTGGAGATTTGTAGAGGTTTTCAGAAAAGAAGAGAGAATGTTGGGGGTGGAGATTTGTAGAGGTTTTCAGAAAAGAAGAGAGAATGTTGGGGTGAAGAGAGTGGTGAGAGTAAGTGAGCTTGGGAAGGAGACCTCTGTGAGAAAGTACCAGGAGAGACTGAGTACAGAATGGACAAAGGTGAGAACAAAGGGTGTAAGGGGAGTGGGGGAGGAATGGGATGTATTTAGGGAAGCAGTGATGGCTTGCTCAAAAGATGCTTATGGCATGAGAAGCATGGGAGGTGGGCCATTCTTTCATCTGCTTCCTTGCAGGTTTGATAAAAGTGTAAGCAGTGACTTTCAGCAGACTTTTTTGAATGATAAGAAACTAGATAGAGATTTTGTACTACAAATTAGAAATTTGCCTCTAGTCCTCTTCCAACTTTGTTAGTTCTGGGACTGGTCAAAGGAATTGAAAAGGATACATTGTGATTCCCCAGTCTTCTGAAATAATGCAACGCTTTTAATCAAATCAATCCATGGAAAATCTGCTCCTTCAGCACAAGAACAAAGGGTCAGTGAGTAATTTGGTTATCTTTGAGAACTCATCATAGATATTGATATCAATTGACATTTCAATGTAGTGCTTGCTAAGTATCTGATAGATACTTCTCCAAAATGTCTGAGAGCAACTGGAATGAGGGTCGCTGAGTATTCACATCCAAAAGAAATAAATTCATCAGGCAGTAACCTGGCTCCATTAACCCACTGACTGCTGAAGTGCAGTATGTGGTTTGGTTTGCCCCTGGGAATTGACTTGAGTGTACTGTATATTCTCTGGGGCAAATGAAAATACTGAGCAGGGTAAATAGCAGTGTACGGAACTAGGAAACAGTTACTGGCATTTCAAAAAGTGCTTCTGCATCCTTTATCCCTACTTTTTCAATTACTCAGTGATGCTCAAAAGCACTGTGGAACATAATACGTCATTTTCATGCTCCAAAGCAGCATAGAATATGAATAGTGAATATAGATGTATATATCCATTGGAACATAATGGAAATTATAAAGAGATATATGTATATTATTCTGCTAGGAGGGCTGATAGTGTTGCAGTTTGAGTATTTATTTATTTGATAAGCTTAGCACACATGTAAGTAACATTTGACTCTATTGACATACATAAATTTTTTCAGAATCTTCTTTTTTTCTTTTACTTTTTCAAATGGCTAGTTTTCCCTGAAAAGTGCTGATTTGTGGGCACACTGAATATATAAAGTAGTTGCAGTCGTTGGGTTAGAAGCACCCAAGACTGAATATCAAAATTTAAGGAGAATGGAGTTCAAATTCCTCCAAACAGTATTGGTATGAACCCAAAATTCTGCCAGTCCCAGCTACTGAAATGAAATATTGCTATCATAAACCTCTCTGGAAAGAGACACTGACTATGCTTTTGATGTTCTAGTCCCAGCCAAACGCTGAAGGTCCTGTCGGCAAAAACCTAACATTTTCCCACTGAACAAAGAACTTTGAAGGGCCTACCTTTTGTAAATGGAGGAGTTAACAAGAGCTATGAGTAGTGGTGCCTCTAGTTTTGAGTCTGTATTGCAGTTATCTGACAATGAATCCATTAATCCTGATAGTAAGGAAGAAAATTGTATTCTGTGTGGGAAAGACCTGTGGTATTAGATCCAGATCCTGCATTAAGCTTCAGTCCAAGTTGATAATGAGTTCTGCCTGTCCGTGCTCGCACTTTAACCTTTAACTGCTTTAGACTGATATTTACATGAGCTGGACAGCTCTTCTAGATGTATATTTACACACTGAGCTTCATTCTTAAGTTTCAAGGCCACTCATCAAGCCTTGGGGGTTTTCAACATTGTGATGCATGACATATCTCCCACAGTTGGTCATCCTCCACCCATTCCAATGACATCACATTCTTGTTTTCTAGGAAGGAAATTGTGTAGCTTTGTAATATACTCCATTCAGATAATTTGGCGGATAAGCCTTTCCCACCACGATATATGAAATTGGTGGATGGTGGGGTGGTAGGCACTAATGAAAGCAAGAAGTCTGTTTGGTTACCATTTGTTTTAAGAGATAGTAATGCAGAAGTCCAAAGTATGATGGTAGGTCCTATCAGGTAACCATTTTGACTAGACCCTATATACATATTTTTGAGATTTTTGAGATACTATATTTTCTCATTTGAATATTATTGTTAACAACTTGTCAAAATTTTATTGTTTCTTCTGGATACAAATTTATTGTAGATAACAAAGGAAGACTCATATTTAAGTAAATAAGTAAACTGATGAAGTGATAAGGAGCTGTAAATTGACTGATTGTTGAAAAATCAAACCAACCAATCAAGTGAAAGGAGGCAAAGCTTATCCAAGTTAATCCGAATGGAGTGTAAATGTGGAGGGTCAGGTAGAAGATGATCCTGAATTATTTGACGATGATGGTTTGTCGTTGGATCATATAGAGGGTTATTTGATGGACAATGCCTCATCCACCACTGAAAGTTGATGAAGATGAAGCAGGAAAAGGTGATTTTAGCAAAAGTTGAGGCAGTGTTGCCAGTGCCTGCCAAACCTTGATGACAGTACATGTGACTGGTTAGGCTGGTAATTTTACATACTTTTATGATTTTACAGTTATTGTAAGAGTCAAATAAGAGAGAAAATAATGATAATCATTGATTAGTATTTCAAAATAGGTGAATTAAACAGTGAAACATTCATAGTGGCTATTCGCTTGACTCTCAGGCCTTACTCATGCTCATTCTAGTGCATTGTTTTGAAAAATCTCAGAACTTGACTCTTATCAAGTGAAAGTAGTTGGAAAAATATACATCTAAAGTTTTTTATTGTTGGTATTGTAATATTGGATACTTTTTTAAATAATTTGAAAAACTAAGAATCACAGGGTTGGAGAGGGAGCCCAGTAAGGTGTTAAGGGGTTGATAAGGTGAAAGCAAACCACTTCTACCTTTGGTTTTAAGAAGGTATGTTGTGGAGAAGCCATTGTACAAAGAGTGTTACAGCATATTTTGTGGGCTTCAAACCACTTTTGGTGCTCTGAACACCTTTCCTGGGTAAGGAAACATTTGGAAGTACAGCCTCCATGCAAAATGCTTCTATATGAGGTGTCATTGAATGCACTGCACCCTCTTCAAGTAGCTATACTTTGCATTTTGGTTCTGGCTGAAGAATAAGTCTGAATCAGAGGAATTAGTAAGTTAAGGTCTTCTTGTGAAGAGGATAGCAATCTTGAGTAAGGCAGAACACCTACCAGATTGTCAAAAGGATAGCAATCTTGAATAAGGCAGAACACCTACCAGATTGTCAAACAAGAACATATGTAAGTGCTAGGTAATTATATATTTTTTTCTGATTATGTAAATCTGGGACCCATTTTACAGGGCTTTCACATCTTCAAGGCTGCGCTACAACTATTAGCAGGGAAACAATAGACTCTTCTAAAGTGAGATATTCTTCAATGAGATTGTACTCCCTTTCATCCGTTGACAGTAATGCAACTGAAGGTAAACTTTTAACTGATGCACCCTTACTAAATGTGTAACTACATGCAGGTAGAGTCCAGTAATGCTGGTAATTATATATGCATTGTACAGTGGGAAATGAAAAAAAAATGTGTACACAGGAAAAGCTCCTTCCTCCAAAGTGAGATTAAGGCCTCAAGAGATTGCTAAGTCTTGATATGTATATTTTTTTTTCTCCCTGAAGAGGTTCACACTGTCACTTGGTGGACAAGAACCAAGTCCCCAGTGAAAAGAGCCCAGAACCACCAATAATGGTAAATGTCTGCATACAGTGCTCTGGGTGGAGTTCCTCCCTCATGCATCTGCAAGGCATGACATGCATAGATGTGGGATGCAGACTGGGAGCAGCAGTAACATCATGAGAAACCCATTCTTCTTGTACTGTAGCATATCATTAGTAGGGTAGTCAGGACTCATTACTTATAAGAGCACAATTTTCCTCCAAATCGCAACAGAGAGAGAGAGAGAGAGAGAGAGAGAGAGAGAGAGAGAGAGAGAGAGAGAGAGAGAGAGAGAGAGAGAGAGAGAGAGACTGTTATTCAGAGTTACATGAATACACAGACTGTAGGTCCAAGCAAGGTGGACTGGCCTTAATGTTAAAAAAAAAAAAAAAAAGGAAAGGCCCCCATGTAAGCAGTAGAAGAAAAAGATGATAAGCAGAGAGATAGAGGTGGGGGAGATCAATCTTGTTTTATGGGCCTGCCATTACCAAAAAGGTTACCTAGTATGTCATCAGTATGCTATCCTTGCCTCCCACACCATATATTCTTAATACCTTCCACAGAGCATCTCTGTTAACTCTTATCATATGCCTTCTCCCAATCCATAAATGCTGCATACAAATCCATCTCTTTTTCTAAGTATTTCTCACATACATTTTTCAGTGCAAACACCTGATCCACATCCTCTACCACTCCTGAAATCACACTACTCTTCCCCAGTCTGTTGCTCTATACATGCGTTTACCCTCTCAGTCAGTACCGTCCCATATAATTTCCCAGGAATACTCAACAAACTTATACCTCTGTAATTTGAACACACCTTTATCCCCTTTGCCTTTGTACAATGGCACTGTGCATGCATTCTGCCAATCCTCAGGCACTTTACCATGAACCATACATACATTGAACATCCAGACCAACCAGTCAACAACACTGTAACCCCCCTTTTTTTTTAATAAATTCTTCTGCATTACCATCCAAACCCACCGCCTTCCTGGCTTTCAATGTATATGTATGTATGTTTATATGCGTGTATGGGTGTTTATGTATATACAGTGTGTACATGGGTGGGGTGGGCCATTCCTCGTCTGTCCCCTTGTGCTACCTCGCTGACGCAGGAGACAGTGATTAAGTATTATAATATATGATATTATTTTTCACATTGGAGAACCCTTTTTGTGTGATTCACAAAGTTGGGCACTAAGGTGATAATCCGAGAACAGATAATTATCTATGTTAATTTTTGTTATTAGACTGTTATCAGAAATTAACTTCCATAATCGTTATCAGATCAGTCAACTTCCAATAACTTGACTTTTTAGACATGATTTCCATTAAGCTTTTGCTGATAAAATTTTTATCATTTTACGTTTTGTTTTTAGGTTCTTCAGTATAATTGTTTTCTTTGTTGTTAATTCTTTTTCTTATAATAGGAAAGTATAAACTATAATTGGTTATATGATTGTTATACTTTTTTTGTTCATTCTATTTGTTGTCATTTACATGTATATATATGATATGTCACTTGTTATATGAATAAATCATGTAGCTCAGATATATTGTTTATTTGTTTTGTATGTCCAATGAGGACGACACAACTGAGGGTGATGACGCCATCAATATTGTATCTCTCGGCGAACTCCTTGATGAGGAACACGAGCATCCCAGTCTACTAGTCCACATGAGGTGAGCGGCTCACACCTTTGATATGGTGGCCTCTGTGGACTTGGGCAAGGGCCTCCTCAAGCCAATGGCTTTGCGGGCAAGGGCCTCCTCAAGCCAATGGGCTTTGCCATAGCTGCCTTCAACACCCACAACAAGAAGGCCTGCAGCAAGGCTCAGGCACTCTTCAGTACCCTTGGGAGGAGCCCTCAGATCATTGATGCCATTGAGAAGGCACTGGGCAGGATGCTGGTGGTCTCTGGCAGGACAAGTTGGAATGCCTTGTATGACTCAGTCATCTTCCTCAACAGCATCCTGGCCACCAAGAAGGCTGAGCTCCACAGGTTTCTTAACTGCATGGAGAACCTCTCAGCCTTCAATGACCCATGTGGCTATCGCCCTCGACAACATCCAGGGGGAGGAGAAGAATGCCTGCCTTGGAATCCTCATTTCCACAGTGGCCATCACCCTCATGAAGCTAAGGAACTTGAAGAACAGCTTGGCTGTCTGCAAACCGCTGGTCGACACCTTGGTAGCAGCCATCACCACCTGGTTCCTCCACTACCAGAATGACCAGGACTGCCAGCTTGCAGCTGTCTTTCACCTAAAGTTCTGGCTCCACTTGCTGCACAGGCTCGGCAGCGCCTAACAATCTCTGTCAAAGCTGCCATGGGGGACGAGGTCGAGAGAGCACTGAGGGACCGGAACAGTGACAGCACCACCCACTTCAGCAATAGTACATGTGGTCACTGCTGTGCATGCCTGATGACCTCATTGCAGGGTGGATGGCTGCTGGCTCAAGTGCCAGTGTCAGGCAGAAGGCCAAGAAACTTGTCGACACCTGGCCAGACACTGATGGGAAGGAGGACATGGCTGACACTTATTTCTTGGGGGAGGAGATCTTCACCAACCTCTCCCTGAAGTACAACACACCCATTCTGTCCTCTGCTGAAGTGGAATGGCTTTTCTCTTGGCAAAGATATCCTGAGGCCCAAGAGGTCAAGACTATCAGCTGGGCCTAACTTTGAGAAGCTGGTCTTCCTGAAGGGCAACCAGCACATAGTGTGAGTGTGTGTCTCATGGACTCTAAAAAGACTCATTGTTATAATGTGATTATTATATCAACTTTAGTTGTCAGTAATTAGTAATTTCTTTTTTTGCATTTTCAGTCAACTAATTGCTAATTCTGAGTATGTATATAAATATTGTACCGTACTGTTTGTTTAATAGTTTAATAAATGTACTTGAATTTCAAACTTACCTTTCAGTTCCTGCTGTAATAATTATCTGGTAAATTAGAATTAAGTTCATGGTATTGGTTTGGTTACAAGTACTTCAAAACTACATTTTTTGATGAAAATAAAAAAATTATCAAGCAAAAAAGTATCAAAACTTGTAGAAAACACTTACTTATTCTTGGATTTAGCATAAATAAGCATTTTCCATGGGTTTCAAAGCTTTTTACCTTGTTTTTTAAGATTTTTATTTAAAAGATTGTTATTGGATTATCATTAACTTCTGAAAACCAGTATTAAGATTATTGGATTGTCGATATTGGACTTAGAAATTTAGATTATCAGATTATCATTACTGTATTTAATTTTCTAGTTTTGGTACTCAACATTGGTGATTTGGCTTGTTAGGTAATCAACATACAATGGTCAGTAATGTTATTTAGTACAACTAACATGAAATATAGTGTACTAACAGTGCTCCCTCAAACCCTGTCTTTTCTTTCTGCCTCACCCACACATGTGGACTACTGGTATGTTTTCCACAGACATTCAGTCTCTCCTGTCACAATGCTTAACAACACTTAACACGCACAACTCATTCCATGAAACTCTAGATTTTCCTGCGGTGAGTGCTTTCTGCTAGCCCTGCCTTTTGGCAAAATGGTAGATGTAGTTGATAGGAGTAGTAGGTAGGAATGTTAGATTGGAGCTTTAGGTAGCAATGATAGTTAGGAACAATAGCAGGGAGCATTAGGTAGAAGTAGTAGGTTGTAACATTAGGCAGGAACATTAGGTAGACTCATTAGATAGAAGTAGTTCATATGAACATTAGGTAGGAGCCTTGGAAAACATTGCGCTAGAGTTGCCCTCTGCCAATGGCTTGTTGAGAGTGAGGCACTAACGGCTAAGAAGTGGCACTGGAGTTCATCATTTATGGAGACTTTTGCCATGGCCACCCCCTTGATGGAGGGAGATCTCAAAGGGAATGGGCATCAGAGATATAAATAGATGGATAGATCCAATCCATAAGGAAATTTCTTCTGTGACTTGGCTGTTTTACAGTATCAGTAAATTAGTACAGAGGTCCCTTGCTTATTGTGGTATATTCAACCATGGTTTCAAGTATCCACACTCAAGGTGATGAGTACCACTTTACCAACCTTAGCATAAGGTTTTGGTATTTTTTTTCCACCCATTGGGTGGTTATTGTGGTGCCTAGAGGCTACTTCTAGCCAAGCCTGGCAGTATCTAGTTCAGTAGTGACATGAAGATGCGTCAAGTACAAGTGAGATAGCTGACGCGTGTCACCCAAGCGTTATTACCTGCACTCTACCTGCATTGTTCTTTCTTACTGTGGCTCTTAGCAGCCTTGCCAGTTGAGGAACTGCATTATTGATCTCAGTGCCTCACAAACTTTTGATAACTTGAAATTATTTGATACTTTGTGCCCTTAGACATGGCCTCTAATCATAAAGGTCATGATGCAAGTTGGGCTACCCCAAGGAGGGCAGGGAAAGTGATGGCTCTAGAAAAAAAGATTAGACATTTAATTACTTTGCACACGATGATACTGCAGTATATGGTGAGAGGCAGCCATGGGTTACTTCTAGACAAGACTTGTTGGATCCAGCACATTGTTGATGTGAAGATGTGCACAGCAATGTGCAAGTGAGATAACCTTGTCACCCAAGCATCGTTGCCTGTGCTCTGGCTGCATTATTCTATCGTACCATGACTACTGCCGATTGAGGAACTTCATAAGTGATCTCACTATATCGCAGACTTGTGATAACCTTAACTTTTCATTACTCTGTGTTTGTATATATGGTCTCTTAAGCATGAAGCCATTGACATGCATTGCACTACCCCGAGAAGGGCAAAGAAAGTGATGTCTGTGGATGAAAAAGTGAACTTGTTGATCACCTTGCACAAGTGATAGTGCAGCATCCATTAGAAGGTGGTAGGGAGCTACTTCTAGCCGTGCCTGGTAAGTTCCAGGGTGGTGGTAGCTTGAAGATTTGCACAACGGTGCGTGGGTGAGATCAGCATGTTACCCAAGCATCATTGCCTGTGCATTGGATGTTTTGTTCTGTCATACTATGACCTTTTAGTAATTGAGGAACTCCGTAAGTGATATCAGTGCATCACAGATTTTTGATAACTTTAACCTGTTTAACATTTGTTATTTTGTGGCATTAGATATGGCATCCAAGCATAAAGCTAGCGATGCGCATTGTGCTACCCATAAAAAGGGCATGGAAAGAGATGTCTTTAGAACAGAAAGTGGACCAATTTGATTACCTTACCCTTGGTGATAGTGCAGTGTCTGTTAAAAGGCATTTTGGTGTTAGGGAGTAAACATTGTAAACTGTAAAGAAAAACTAGGGTATGAAATGCTGATTTTGAATACAAGTGTTCATGATAGCACTTAAGATATGTTTTTTAAGAGTCACTATCCCCTCACCCCATTTCCCAGTTGGCTGTTACCTTGCTAACTGCAGTTTTGCCGACCACAGGGATGTCTTGACTGTGTTGTGCTACATAAAAAGAAAACAGGTGCAACTGGAATGCCTACTAGAGGTTACTTTGAATGTGAGAAATAATCTTTGGCAAGGCTGTATCCTTAGGAATACACTCAACATAGAACTCTCTCCAAGAGAATGTACATTTCCCTGCTCTTGGAAGTAGTTTATCCTTGAGCTGCAGGAGCTATAGAAGGGCCCTAGGTAACACCAGGATTCTTTCATGGAAATTGGTGTTGGGGTGATATAAATGAATAAATAAAACTCTTGATAGAGCCAAAAGGCATTTAGAGGTATAAGCCTTGATACCAAAAGTCTTCATAAATATCTGCTCGTATTATTTTTCACAATCTGGAAGAAAGTAATAAAACCCTTTTGATGTGATTTGGCTTATCAGGTAAATCAACATGCAAAAAGCATAATTGCCATTTAATACAACAAATTTGAAATATACAAAATATGTTCTATCAACATTGTCCCTATCCTGAAGGAAATTCTCTCTATGAGGTAAATTTTGTATAGCTTCTGTATACTAGTATAGAGGTCCCTTGCCTAATGTGGTATTTTCAGCCACAGTTTTAAGTATCCATGCTTGAGATAATGGATACCATTTTATCAACTGAGGCATAGGGTTTTGAGTATCTGGTGTATTTTCCACCTGTTAAACAGGTAGTGCAGAGGTAGCTGGATCTAGCACAGTGGTGGCATGAAGATGCATTATGGGCAAGTGAGATAATCACATCACCCAAGCATTGTCACCTGCACCCAAATTATTCTATGGTACTGTGACTTGCCAGTTGATGAGTGGCATTATTGATCTTACTACATCACAAACTTTTGTTAACTTTAAGTTGTTTGTTACTTTGTGCTCTTAGATATGGCCTCTATGCAGAAAACTATTGATCTGCTTTGTACTGTCCCAAGGAGGGCAAAGAAAGTGATGTCTTTTGAGTAAAAAGTAGACTTGTTTCATCTCTGGCACTTTTGATATTGTAGAATCTGTTAGGAGGCAGCCTTGGGCTACTTTTTTCAATCCTGGAAGGATCCAGCACAGTGGTGGCATATAGATGTGCATAGCTATGTTAGAGATAATCGTGTCACCCAAGCATCATTGCCTGTGCTCTAGCTGTGTTGTCTTACTGACTCTCACTGATTGGGAACTCCTTAAGTAATCTCAATACATCACAAATTTGTGATAACTTAAACTTGTTTGATACTTTGTGCCCATAGATATTGTATCTAAGCATAAACCTAGTGGTGCACATCGTGCAAGGAAATTGATGTCTTCAGAGCAGAAAGTGGACTACTTTGATTACCTTGCACAAGGTGATAGTGCAGCATCTGTTGTGAGGCATTTTGGTGTTTGTAAACAATATGATTTATAAAGAAGAATGAATGTCTGCTTTGTAGGAGTTAATAAATAGGCCAAGCACAGAGCATCAAGTTGATGATGTACTACTTTTGTTCTATACAGAATTATATCTTTATTCCTTTTTCAGTACAGTTTTGTACAACACTTCTTGATACTTTTTTAGAGTAAGCATGATGTTTCTGAGAAATAAAAAGTGGTTTTGATTTTCAAGTGCTCTTTATAGGACTTTAAGTTGTATAGCTTAAGGGTCATTCCCCCTCATCACCAGTTTCCTATAATGCTAATATCTCACTAACCACAGTTTTGCCAACCACATAGCCACATAACCCTTATGATTGGCAAGGGTCCTTTGGGCTGTATTGTGCTGAATTAAGAGAAAGATATATGTCTGCATTTAGTTACACTGCAAGTGAAAAGTCATCTTTAGTAGGGCTATCTCAATGAGAACACAGTCTTATCACAGAACTTCTTACTCCTAAGGAGTTCACATTTCCCTGCATGAGGAAGTAGCACAGCCTTGGGTTGTAGGAGCTTCTGGAAGATGATCTGGGTAGCACCAGGACTCTTTCTGAGAAAGAGCTCCCAGGGTAATTATAAATGAGTATATAAAGAGAAAACATATTTACTTAAAAAAAGATGAATTAACCTTATGAACATACATGGTTTTCATTACAAACTCCTGAGGGGTCTTTGTTAGCATGATAATGGAAATGTTTTTTCATCACCGTATAGAAATTTGAATGCCATGTCTTAATATTTTTGGAAATTCACTTGACTGCAGTCACACAGTGCATCCAAACGGTCATTGAGAACCTTACAGTACACCAATTTGTTTGTTTGTTTGTTTTTTCTTGATGTGTTTCACCCCAATTTGATCCTCCTCCTCCTCCAATATTGGAAATGTACAGACAGTCAACCAAAGAGGTTCCAGTAAAAGAAATCTTTTCTCTGAAGATACTTTTCTGTATATAAAAAGTTTGGTCCTCCTCTTCCAGCCCTGGTTGTGTGTACTGTGTGCTGCATGAGAGGTAATGAAACCTCAGAAGGGGCAGAAAACTACTAAAGTGAAGCAGAGTCAGAAGTGGCAAGCTAGCTATTCCCTATATGCAAGCCTGGGCCAAAAGCCCTTTTACTTGGACCCTATCTTGAAAATCCCATACACCTAGTCTTTGCTATTTAGTGCTTCACTATCTGGTAATTTGTTTTTACTGTGTTCATACAAAAATAGTATAGACATGGAAAAGAAACAAAAAGTTTCAGTACCATCTCCTCAAACCTCCAACAAATATGGATGGAAAGCAATTTTTTTTTTCTTTTGTGTGTGTGTGTGTGTGTGTGTGTGTGTGTGTGTGTGGAAAGAAATGCATTACCTTTTAGATGAAGCTAGACATTTTGAAAAGTTTTGTAGCCAGTCATTGTGGTGTTGATATTGCCAGAGCTCTTGACTTGCTTGCTACACCATAAAAACAATCCCTGAGCATGCACATAAAGTAAGGCATTTTACTTCCAACATGACACCTGTAGGTGCAATGAAGATCTTCCTTATTAAAGTTTTGGAGAGCATGGAGTGTATGTTGAGTGTCTGGATCAAGAAAGAATCTTCTCTTTTTCTTCACTTATAAAAAAGTACCATGTGAAGCTGTATGTTGTACTGATATACAAAAATTGATGATGCATCTGTATTGTACCACATGTTTCTTAATAGTTTATTCGTATTTTTGCATGAAAATTAGGCTGAGAAATCTCCCCACAGAAAAATGCCCCACCCTCTTATCCCAATAAATCCTGAGGTAAAGTATTGTTCATTATCCAAGATTCCACTAATTTGTGTTTTCCTTCAATGCGTATCCACTGTTGATGAGGGAAAGATGTACCATGATTCAGTGAAAAATTAGTGAAAAATTTGATAAAATCACGAACAAACATTGGAAATGTACAGACATTCAGCCGAAGAGTTTCCAGTAAAAGAAAGCTTTACTCTGTAGATACTTTCCTGTATATGAAAAGCTTGGTCCAACTAGAGGTATGCTGGTAGTTCCTTCAGAATGATGGTTCATAGAGAAACATTTTGTAAATGACATTTCATAATAGGATACAAACTCATTGGTTGGCACTGAGTTCTCACAATAGCAGCAGATTAAAGAAAATTCATAGATTAATATTTTCCAACTGTAAAGTGAAATTTAATAATGTAGGGTTTTTCAGTTATATTGCCTTTTATAGTAATGTCAGAACAGAATAACATTAGGTCTTTGCCATATTCCAGCTACAAATGGTCACTTTATTAGGAGCACGGCATTTTCTTTTCTTATTGTGTTTTATAAGTGAGATCTGTCTGAAATTAAACCATTAGAATATATGATATGGTGACCATATATGTATTTTTTTTTTTTTTTTTTTTTTTTTTTTTTTTTTTTTTTTTACTTTGTCGCTGTCTCCCGCGTTTGCAAGGTAGCGCAAGGAAACAGACGAAAGAAATGGCCCAATCCCCCCCCATACACATGTATATACATACGTCCACACATGCAAATATACATACCTACACAGCTTTCCATGGTTTACCCCAGACGCTTCACATGCCTTGATTCAATCCACTGACAGCACGTCAGCCCCGGTATACCACATCGCTCCAATTCACTCTATTCCTTGCCCTCCTTTCACCCTCCTGCATGTTCAAGCCCCGATCACACAAAATCTTTTTCACTCCATCTTTCCACCTCCAATTTGGTCTCCCTCTTCTCCTCGTTCCCTCCACCTCCGACACATATATCCTCTTGGTCAATCTTTCCTCACTCACCCTCTCCATGTGCCCAAACCACTTCAAAACACCCTCTTCTGCTCTCTCAACCACGCTCTTTTTATTTCCACACATCTCTCTTACCCTTACGTTACTCACTCGATCAAACCACCTCACACCACACATTGTCCTCAAACATCTCATTTCCAGCACATCCATCCTCCTGCGCACAACTCTATCCATAGCCCACGCCTCGCAACCATACAACATTGTTGGAACCACTATTCCTTCAAACATACCCATTTTTGCTTTCCGAGATAATGTTCTCGACTTCCACACATTCTTCAAGGCCCCCAGAATTTTCGCCCCCTCCCCCACCCTATGATCCACTTCCACTTCCATGGTTCCATCCGCTGCCAGATCCACTCCCAGATATCTAAAACACTTCACTTCCTCCAGTTTTTCTCCATTCAAACTCACCTCCCAATTGACTTGACCCTCAACCCTACTGTACCTAATAACCTATATATATATATTTTTTATTTGCTTTGTCGCTGTCTCCCGCATTTGCGAGGTAGCGCAAGGAAACAGACGAAAGAAATGGCCAAACCCACCCCCATACACATGTATATACACACATGTCCACACACGCAGATATACATACCTATACATCTCAATGTACACATATATATACACACACAGACACATACATATATACCCATGCACACAATTTACACTGCCTTTATTCATTCCCATCGCCACCTCGCCACACATGGAATACTATCCCCCTCCCCCTTCATGTGTGCAAGGTAGCGCTAGGAAAAGACAACAAAGGCCCCATTCGTTCACACTCAGTCTCTAGCTGTCATGCAATAATGCCCGAAACCACAGCTCCCTTTCCACATCCAGGCCCCACAGAACTTTCCATGGTTTACCCCAGACGCTTCACATGCCCTGATTCAATCCACTGACAGCACGTCAACCCCGGTATACCACATCGATCCAATTCACTCTATTCCTTGCCCGCCTTTCACCCTCCTGCATGTTCAGGCCCCGATCACTCAAAATCTTTTTCACTCCATATATTGGGAGGTGAGTTTGAATGGAGAAAAACTGGAGGAAGTGAAGTGTTTTAGATATCTGGGAGTGGATCTGGCAGCGGATGGAACCATGGAAGTGGAAGTGGATCATAGGGTGGGGGAGGGGGCGAAAATTCTGGGGGCCTTGAAGAATGTGTGGAAGTCGAGAACATTATCTCGGAAAGCAAAAATGGGTATGTTTGAAGGAATAGTGGTTCCAACAATGTTGTATGGTTGCGAGGCGTGGGCTATGGATAGAGTTGTGCGCAGGAGGATGGATGTGCTGGAAATGAGATGTTTGAGGACAATGTGTGGTGTGAGGTGGTTTGATCGAGTGAGTAACGTAAGGGTAAGAGAGATGTGTGGAAATAAAAAGAGCGTGGTTGAGAGAGCAGAAGAGGGTGTTTTGAAGTGGTTTGGTCACATGGAGAGAATGAGTGAGGAAAGATTGACCAAAAGGATATATGTGTCGGAGGTGGAGGGAACGAGGAGAAGAGAGAGACCAAATTGGAGATGGAAAGATGGAGTGAAAAAGATTTTGTGTGATCGGGGCCTGAACATGCAGGAGGGTGAAAGGAGGGCAAGGAATAGAGTGAATTGGAGCAATGTGGTATACCGGGGTTGACGTGCTGTCAGTGGATTGAATCAAGGCATGTGAAGCGTCTGGGGTAAACCATGGAAAGCTGTGTAGGTATGTATATTTGCGTGGGTGGACGTATGTATATACATGTGTATGGGGGGGGGGGGTTGGGCCATTTCTTTCGTCTGTTTCCTTGCGCTACCTCGCGAACGCGGGAGACAGCGACAAAGTATAATAAAAAAAAAATAATATATATATATATATATATATATAGATGCTCTGTGGAAGTTATTAAGAATATATGGTGTGGGAGGAAAGTTGTTAGAAGCAGTGAAAAGTTTTTATCGAGGATGTAAGGCATGTGTACGTGTAGGAAGAGAGGAAAGTGATTGGTTCTCAGTGAATGTAGGTTTGCGGCAGGGGTGTGTGATGTCTCCATGGTTGTTTAATTTGTTTATGGATGGGGTTGTTAGGGAGGTAAATGCAAGAGTTTTGGAAAGAGGGGCAAGTGTGAAGTCTGTTGGGGATGAGAGAGCTTGGGAAGTGAGTCAGTTGTTGTTCGCTGATGATACAGCGCTGGTGGCTGATTCATGTGAGAAACTGCAGAAGCTGGTGACTGAGTTTGGTAAAGTGTGTGGAAGAAGAAAGTTAAGAGTAAATGTGAATAAGAGCAAGGTTATTAGGTACAGTAGGGTTGAGGGTCAAGTCAATTGGGAGGTGAGTTTAAATGGAGAAAAACTGGAGGAAGTGAAGTGTTTTAGATATCTGGGAGTGGATCTGGCAGCGGATGGAACCATGGAAGCGGAAGTGGATCATAGGGTGGGGGAGGGGAGACAGCGACAAAGTATAAAAAAAAAAAAAAAAAAAAAAAATATATATATATATATATATATATATATATATATATATATTTAAAGGGGAAGTAAATGTTTATAGTTGTGTTACTGGAGTGATAGTTTTCATACATGGTGCTTTGACAAGAAAATAGTGAAAAAAAAAAAAAAAAAGTAGCTTAGACATTGAAGCTTATTGATACAGTGGTTAAATTGATGAGAACTACTATTGATGTTTGTGTAAATAAATTATACATTTCCTTTTTCCATAGCCAGAGGTTGAATCAGTATGTGACATTCATTTTTCATTTCATTTCAAGCTAGAAGTTTCAGTTTTCTAAATTGTTTCTTACATTTTTCATATGTATATATATGTATGTGTGTGTGTGTGTATATGTGCGTATGTGTCTGTATGTGTATATATATATATATATATATTATCCCTGGGGATAGGGGTGAAAGAATACTTCCCACGCATTCCTCGCGTGTCGTAGAAAGCGACTAGAGGGGACGGGAGCGGGGGGCCAGAAATCCTCCCCTCCTTGTACTTTTTTTTAACTTTCTAATATGGGAAACAGAAGGAGTCACCCGGGGAGTGCTCATCCTCCGCGAAGGCTCAGATTGGGGTGCCTAAATGTGTGTGGATGTAACCAAGATGTGAAAAAAGGAGAGATAGGTAGTATGTTTGAGGAAAGGAACCTGGATGTTTTGGCTCTGAGTGAAACGAAGCTCAAGGGTAAAGGGGAAGAGTGGTTTGGGAAGGTCTTGGGAGTAAAGTCAGGGGTTAGTGAGAAGACAAGAGCAAGGGAAGGAGTAGCAATACTCCTGAAACAGGAGTTGTGGGAGTATGTGATAGAATGTAAGAAAGTAAATTCTCGATTAATATGGGTAAAACTGAAAGTTGATGGAGAGAGATGGGTGATTATTGGTGCATATGCACCTGGGCATGAGAAGAAAGATCATGAGAGTCAAGTGTTTTGGGAGCAGCTGAATGAGTGTGTTAGTGGTTTTGATGCACGAGACCGGGTTATAGTGATGGGTGATTTGAATGCAAAGGTGAGTAATGTGGCAGTTGAGGGAATAATTGGTATACATGGGGTGTTCAGTGTTGTAAATGGAAATGGTGAAGAGCTTGTAGATTTATGTGCTGAAAAAGGACTGATGATTGGGAATACCTGGTTTAAAAAGCGAGATATACATAAGTATACATATGTAAGTAGGAGAGATGGCCAGAGAGCGTTATTGGATTACGTGTTAATTGACAGGCGGGCGAAAGAGAGACTTTTGGATGTTAATGTGCTGAGAGGTGCAACTGGAGGGATGTCTGATCATTATCTTGTGGAGGCTAAGGTGAAGATTTGTATGGGTTTTCAGAAAAGAAGAGTGAATGTTGGGGTGAAGAGGGTGGTGAGAGTAAGTGAGCTTGGGAAGGAGACTTGTGTGAGGAAGTACCAGGAGAGACTGAGTACAGAATGGAAAAAGGTGAGAACAATGGAAGTAAGGGGAGTGGGGGAGGAATGGGATGTATTTAGGGAATCAGTGATGGATTGCACAAAAGATGCTTGTGGCATGAGAAGAGTGGGAGATGGGTTGATTAGAAAGGGTAGTGAGTGGTGGGATGAAGAAGTAAGAGTATTAGTGAAAGAGAAGAGAGAGGCATTTGGACGATTTTTGCAGGGAAAAAATGCAATTGAGTGGGAGGTGTATAAAAGAGACAGGAGGTCAAGAGAAAGGTGCAAGAGGTGAAAAAAAGGGCAAATGAGAGTTGGGGTGAGAGAGTATCATTAAATTTTAGGGAGAATAAAAAGATGTTCTGGAAGGAGGTAAATAAAGTGCGTAAGACAAGGGAGCAAATGGGAACTTCAGTGAAGGGCGCAAATGGGGAGGTGATAACAAGTAGTGGTGATGTGAGAAGGAGATGGAGTGAGTATTTTGAAGGTTTGTTGAATGTGTTTGATGATAGAGTGGCAGATATAGGGTGTTTTGGTCGAGGTGGTGTGCAAAGTGAGAGGGTTAGGGAAAATGATTTGGTAAACAGAGAAGAGGTAGTAAAAGCTTTGCGGAAGATGAAAGCCGGCAAGGCAGCAGGTTTGGATGGTATTGCAGTGGAATTTATTAAAAAAAGGGGGTGACTGTATTGTTGACTGGTTGGTAAGGTTATTTAATGTATGTATTACTCATGGTGAGGTGCCTGAGGATTGGCAGAATGCGTGCATAGTGCCATTGTACAAAGGCAAAGGGGATAAGAGTGAGTGCTCAGATTACAGAGGTATAAGTTTGTTGAGTATTCCTGGTAAATTATATGGGAGGGTATTGATTGAGAGGGTGAAGGCAGGTACAGAGCATCAGATTGGGGAAGAGCAGTATGGTTTCAGAAGTGGTAGAGGATGTGTGGATCAGGTGTTTGCTTTGAAGAATGTATGTGAGAAATACTTAGAAAAGCAAATGGATTTGTATGTAGCATTTATGGATCTGGAGAAGGCATATGATAGAGTTGATAGAGATGCTCTGTGGAAGGTATTAAGAATATATGGTGTGGGAGGCAAGTTGTTAGAAGCAGTGAAAAGTTTTTATCGAGGATGTAAGGCATGTGTACGTGTAGGAAGAGAGGAAAGTGATTGGTTCTCAGTGAATGTAGGTTTGCGGCAGGGGTGTGTGATGTCTCCATGGTTGTTTAATTTGTTTATGGATGGGGTTGTTAGGGAGGTGAATGCAAGAGTTTGGGAAAGAGGGGCAAGTATGAAGTCTGTTGGGGATGAGAGAGCTTGGGAAGTGAGTCAGTTGTTGTTCGCTGATGATACAGCGCTGGTGGCTGATTCATGTGAGAAACTGCAGAAGCTGGTGACTGAGTTTGGTAAAGTGTGTGAAAGAAGAAAGTTAAGAGTAAATGTGAATAAGAGCAAGGTTATTAGGTACAGTAGGGTTGAGGGTCAAGTCAATTGGGAGGTGAGTTTGAATGGAGAAAAACTGGAGGAAGTGAAGTGTTTTAGATATCTGGGAGTGGATCTGGCAGCGGATGGAACCATGGAAGCGGAAGTGGATCATAGGGTGGGGGAGGGGGCGAAAATTCTGGGAGCCTTGAAGAATGTGTGGAAGTCGAGAACATTATCTCGGAAAGCAAAAATGGGTATGTTTGAAGGAATAGTGGTTCCAACAATGTTGTATGGTTGCGAGGCGTGGACTATGGATAGAGTTGTGCGCAGGAGGATGGATGTGCTGGAAATGAGATGTTTGAGGACAATGTGTGGTGTGAGGTGGTTTGATCGAGTGAGTAACGTAAGGGTAAGAGAGATGTGTGGAAATAAAAAGAGCGTGGTTAAGAGAGCAGAAGAGGGTGTTTTGAAATGGTTTGGTCACATGGAGAGAATGAGTGAGGAAAGATCGACCAAGAGGATATATGTGTCGGAGGTGGAGGGAACGAGGAGAAGAGGGAGACCAAATTGGAGGTGGAAAGATGGAGTGAAAAAGATTTTGTGTGATCGGGGCCTGAACATGCAGGAGGGTGAAAGGAGGGCAAGGAATAGAGTCAATTGGAGCGATGTGGTATACCAGGGTTGACGTGCTGTCAGTGGATTGAATCAAGGCATGTGAAGCGTCTGGGGTAAACCATGGAAAGCTGTGTAGGTATGTATATTTGCGTGTGAGGACGTATGTATATACATGTGTATGGGGGTGGGTTGGGCCATTTCTTTCGTCTGTTTCCTTGCGCTACCTCGCGAATGCGGGAGACAGCGACAAAGCAAAAAGAAAATATATATATATATATATATATATATATATATATATATATATATATATATATATATATATATATATATATATCAATAAATGCAATAATCTCTTACTAAAATGGATGAACTGACTTTAGCAGGCTTTCACACCAATACCACTTACATTCAGCTCTCATCGGCAGCATTCTTAGTACTGTTAAACATGTCTTATTTACCATGAAAATGGCAACAGTTGTTGAATCGGAGAGTCCACTTTACATCATGGTAGAGTGTAGCATGCTGTTGGTAAGCTGTTTTTGGTATGGTCCATACATGAGAATTAGGTTGGTGAATTATTATTCTAGAACATTCCCCTCCCCCACCACCACCACCACCACTACACACAAACACACACATTTCAAGTACTCATACATTCACATTTTGCTAGAACGAGAGATCACCAGGAGTATAACCCCATAGTTCTACAAGGACCCTCAGTATATATACTTACTTCCTGTCCTAGGAGTCCTAACAACCTTGATGAAGCTTCTACACTTTCTGCACATAAATGCATGCAAATCAGTGCACTTTGTGACCTGTGATCCTGACCTATGAGCACTGCAGGAGCCTCATGAAGATTGAAGTGACTCCTGGGGGAGAAAGTATATAAATACTGATGCTTCCCAATGTATAGAAGACTCAACATATGGAAATTGGACTTTACAAAAAATGGACTTTACAAAAATTCTCCCGTACAATATTTTTTGAGAGGGAAAAATTAGCATTAATAACAAAATCTCTTAAAGTAGCGAGTGCAGTGGAATACAGAGGAAAGATGTGTTAGATGGACAGCCTCTTCCCTAAGGTATGCATCTTACATAAACAGTCATGCAGTTACAGTAGTTCCTTGAGCATCTCTGCCGCATAGTTTCAGAACTTCAGTGACTTTTAGTGTAGATTTCCCCTGTATTTGTAACTCGTAATGACTGGAAAATGGCAAAATGAGGACCTCCTTGCAGACATAAAGTGATTGCTTTAGAGATGGATTTTTTTTTTTTTTTTTTTTTTTTTTTTTTTTTTTTTTTTTTGCTTTGTCGCTGTCTCCCGCGTTTGCAAGGTAGCGCAAGGAAACAGACGAAAGAAATGGCCCAACCCACCCCCATACACATGTATATACATACGTCCTCACACGCAAATATACATACCTACACAGCTTTCCATGGTTCACCCCAGACGCTTCACATGCCTTGATTCAATCCACTGACAGCACGTCAACCCCGGTATACCACATCGCTCCAATTGACTTTATTCCTTGCCCTCCTTTCACCCTCCTGCATGTTCAGGCCCCGATCACACAAAATCTTTTTCACTCCATCTTTCCACCTCCAATTTGGTCTCCCTCTTCTCCTCGTTCCCTCCACCTCCGACACATATATTCTCTTGGTCAATCGTTCCTCACTCATTCTCTCCATGTGCCCGAACCATTTCAAAACACCCTCTTCTGCTCTCTCAACCACGCTCTTTTTATTTCCACACATCTCTCTTACCCTTACGTTACTTACTCGATCAAACCACCTCACACCACATATTGTCCTCAAACATCTCATTTCCAGCACATCCGTCCTCCTGCGCACAACTCTATCCATAGCCCACGTCTCGCAACCATACAACATTGTTGGAACCACTATTCCCTCAAACATACCCATTTTTGCTCCGAGATAATGTTCTCGACTTCCACACACTCTTCAAGGCTCCCAGAATTTTCGCCCCCTCCCCCACCCTATGATCCACTTCCGCTTCCATGGTCCATCCGCTGCCAGATCCACTCCCAGATATCTAAAACACTTCACTTCCTCCAGTTTTTCTCCATTCAAACTCACTTCCCAATTGACTTGACCCTCAACCCTACTGTACCTAATAACCTTGCTCTTATTCACATTTACTCTTAACTTTCTTCTTTCACACACTTTACCAAACTCAGTCACCAGCTTCTGCAGTTTCTCACATGAATCAGCCACCAGCGCTGTATCATCAGCGAACAACAACTGACTCACTTCCCAAGCTCTCTCATCCCCAACAGACTTCATACTTGCCCCTCTCTCCAAAACTCTTGCATTCACCTCCCTAACAACCCCATCCATAAACAAATTAAACAACCATGGAGACATCACACACCCCTGCCGCAAACCTACGTTCACTGAGAACCAATCACTCTCCTCTCTTCCTACACGTACACATGCCTTACATCCTCGATAAAAACTTTTCACTGCTTCTAACAACTTGCCTCCCACACCATATATTCTTAATACCTTCCACAGAGCATCTCTATCAACTCTATCATATGCCTTCTCCAGATCCATAAATGCTACATACAAATCCATTTGCTTTTCTAAGTATTTCTCACATACATTCTTCAAAGCAAACACCTGATCCACACATCCTCTACCACTTCTGAAACCACACTGCTCTTCCCCAATCTGATGGAAATGAAAATTATAATAGGGTTGGGTGCACTTTTGACTTTATTCAATTTTCTCTCGATATGAGTTGTTTATTATGCTCATTTTGGTTGTAGAATACAAATCTGTGGATTCTGTGACCTAGGATGAAATTATAGGTTGGAAAAATGCTAAAATTCAAAATGGAGGCCCCAATTGTTCATTCATTGCAACAGTTAGTGGTGTTTTTATTTGTTACATCTTTTACTTTATCTGTTCTTATATTTTAGGGTTTGCTGTATCTGATATGACATATTTATATGGATATTGTGCATTAGGACAGTTATAGGAATACAAAAAAAAAACATTGAAATTTCACATTTTTTATTCATTCTTATCCATACATGAAGAGTAAACAATACACAACACGAACATTTGTCAAATTCAACTGTTCCTACTACTCCACCCTCGCATAACATTGCAAACAGCTCTCATACAGTCAGAGTACAGTTTATAGGAGGATGTTTATATTTATAGAAACAGTGTCACCTGGTTTCACATCATTCCTTGTTAGTGTTCTCAGTTTTTTGACAGTGAATTTTTATTTCTGTACTTGGACTCGACGAGATGGTGATGTGGTCAGCCTTTACATCATACATACATATCAATGGCTTACAACTTTTGTATTATCATCAAGTCCTACTGTCACCACACATCTTCTCTTTCCTGTAGCTTGTTTGCAACCAACTACATGCAAGAGGCATATTCAAGATATTGGTTGACACACCTTCAAATTGGGAAAATGTAAATAAAGTCCTTATGGTATCTTCAGCATTTTGGCATAGCTTAACTACCATCCTATTTTACCATCTGCCATGTTTGGTAGGCTACATTCTTCATTACCAGATTGTCTCAATTCCATCTCCTTCCTAAATACTCATCAACACCCATTGATGATCATACTTGCTAAATCTCCAGCATTTACTTTGTCATCTGCCAGGCACTGAACTGTGCATCAGACTGTTCTTTCAGAGTTTATTATAACTCTTCTTGATCTTTAGTAAGCAAAAAGCATCAAAATCACTCTGTTGGAGAAGCATCCATTGTACTTCATAGCAATTTGGTACTGTTACTATGTGAGGTCACTAATGGCTCCACAGGAGTGGTCGTAGGAGTAGCCGTTGATGAGTCAAAATCTTCATCATGATATATGCTAAGTACTTCATCATCACTTTGTGACAACAACTCTGCATTCTGTGCCCTAGACTCATGCTCTCTCTTTCTGGCTCCTTTTTTTTCTTTGCAGGTGACATTTGATGTTTCTCTTGCCTCATCTTTTTTCTCCATGTTGATGACAAAGCAGCCTGATAAGTTGCTTTATAGCTTCTGTAGCAGTTTTCCTGATGGGTAGCCTCTTCTCCAGTCATTTTAACATCAAACTGCTCTACCTGTTTTGTTTGATGTCCTGGATTCTGTGTTCTTACATCATATGCATTCTTCTCATTTTTTCTATGAAATTTTATCTTCCTCTTCCATTCTTCTGTTTTCTTATACTTTTTTGTTACTAGGCCACTTACTCAGATATTAGAAAAGAATATTTATTTTTTGACCAAGAGCACTCTTGTGCAATTGATAAACATTTTTGCTGATCTAGTCTCTACCACACTGAGTATTTCAGCTGCTATTGCACTGCCTTCTGACTCTTTGGTCTCCTGTCCTGTTATGCTCTTCCTATCATCTAATTTACCACCCGCTCTGAATTCACTTATGATAAACTGAGTCAAATAATGTTTTCCCGTCAACTTCACTTCTAGTTCTCTCTTGAGTTGCGTACATGGTCACTGTTCTCACTCTGGAGAGAAACAGAATGCCCACAGACATTAGGCACAGTGATGGATCTAACTACATCTTGTCCTGACACAAAACGATCAGGTTTTCCTTATTTTAATGGGGAGTATTGCTAACATCTCACTATTTTCTTCCAACTAATCACCATTTTGACTTCATATGTGAAAAGAAACACCTCAAAAATATAAGAAATTACATATTAAAAGACACAGAATCAAAAGTGTCTGATATTGGTGTAGTGAATAAGGTGGGCAAGTAATAGTAGAGTATGCTGCACATGAGAGTGATAGAAAATAAGTGTTTGTATAATGTCGTGCTAGAGAAAACGAAGTAGTAACCATGGAGAGGATGCTCAACTATTTTGGACGAAGGGATTATGGGTGAAATTATGTGGTTTTTGACTTGCAGAAATTTCTTTACATGCCTGGTTATTAGGAATGTAACCCTTACACAAGTAGGGGAGTGTCTAATATATATGTATATATATTTGTTTATTTATTTATTTATTTTGCTTTGTCGCTGTCTCCCGCGTTTGCGAGGTAGCGCAAGGAAACAGACGAAAGAAATGGCCCAACCCACCCCCATACACATGTATATACATACGTCCTCACACGCAAATATACATACCTACACAGCTTTCCATGGTTCACCCCAGACGCTTCACATGCCTTGATTCAATCCACTGACAGCACGTCAACCCCGGTATACCACATCGCTCCAATTGACTTTATTCCTTGCCCTCCTTTCACCCTCCTGCATGTTCAGGCCCCGATCACACAAAATCTTTTTCACTCCATCTTTCCACCTCCAATTTGGTCTCCCTCTTCTCCTCGTTCCCTCCACCTCCGACACATATATTCTCTTGGTCAATCTTTCCTCACTCATTCTCTCCATGTGCCCGAACCATTTCAAAACACCCTCTTCTGCTCTCTCAACCACGCTCTTTTTATTTCCACACATCTCTCTTACCCTTACGTTACTTACTCGATCAAACCACCTCACACCACATATTGTCCTCAAACATCTCATTTCCAGCACATCCATCCTCCTGCGCACAACTCTATCCATAGCCCACGTCTCGCAACCATACAACATTGTTGGAACCACTATTCCCTCAAACATACCCATTTTTGCTCCGAGATAATGTTCTCGACTTCCACACACTCTTCAAGGCTCCCAGAATTTTCGCCCCCTCCCCCACCCTATGATCCACTTCCGCTTCCATGGTCCATCCGCTGCCAGATCCACTCCCAGATATCTAAAACACTTCACTTCCTCCAGTTTTTCTCCATTCAAACTCACTTCCCAATTGACTTGACCCTCAACCCTACTGTACCTAATAACCTTGCTCTTATTCACATTTACTCTTAACTTTCTTCTTTCACACACTTTACCAAACTCAGTCACCAGCTTCTGCAGTTTCTCACATGAATCAGCCACCAGCGCTGTATCATCAGCGAACAACAACTGACTCACTTCCCAAGCTCTCTCATCCCCAACAGACTTCATACTTGCCCCTCTCTCCAAAACTCTTGCATTCACCTCCCTAACAACCCCATCCATAAACAAATTAAACAACCATGGAGACATCACACACCCCTGCCGCAAACCTACGTTCACTGAGAACCAATCACTCTCCTCTCTTCCTACACGTACACATGCCTTACATCCTCGATAAAAACTTTTCACTGCTTCTAACAACTTGCCTCCCACACCATATATTCTTAATACCTTCCACAGAGCATCTCTATCAACTCTATCATATGCCTTCTCCAGATCCATAAATGCTACATACAAATCCATTTGCTTTTCTAAGTATTTCTCACATACATTCTTCAAAGCAAACACCTGATCCACACATCCTCTACCACTTCTGAAACCACACTGCTCTTCCCCAATCTGATGGAAATGAAAATTATAATAGGGTTGGGTGCACTTTTGACTTTATTCAATTTTCTCTCGATATGAGTTGTTTATTATGCTCATTTTGGTTGTAGAATACAAATCTGTGGATTCTGTGACCTAGGATGAAATTATAGGTTGGAAAAATGCTAAAATTCAAAATGGAGGCCCCAATTGTTCATTCATTGCAACAGTTAGTGGTGTTTTTATTTGTTACATCTTTTACTTTATCTGTTCTTATATTTTAGGGTTTGCTGTATCTGATATGACATATTTATATGGATATTGTGCATTAGGACAGTTATAGGAATACAAAAAAAAAACATTGAAATTTCACATTTTTTATTCATTCTTATCCATACATGAAGAGTAAACAATACACAACACGAACATTTGTCAAATTCAACTGTTCCTACTACTCCACCCTCGCATAACATTGCAAACAGCTCTCATACAGTCAGAGTACAGTTTATAGGAGGATGTTTATATTTATAGAAACAGTGTCACCTGGTTTCACATCATTCCTTGTTAGTGTTCTCAGTTTTTTGACAGTGAATTTTTATTTCTGTACTTGGACTCGAGATGGTGATGTGGTCAGCCTTTACATCATACATACATATCAATGGCTTACAACTTTTGTATTATCATCAAGTCCTACTGTCACCACACATCTTCTCTTTCCTGTAGCTTGTTTGCAACCAACTACATGCAAGAGGCATATTCAAGATATTGGTTGACACACCTTCAAATTGGGAAAATGTAAATAAAGTCCTTATGGTATCTTCAGCATTTTGGCATAGCTTAACTACCATCCTATTTTACCATCTGCCATGTTTGGTAGGCTACACTCTTCATTACCAGATTGTCTCAATTCCATCTCCTTCCTAAATACTCATCAACACCCATTGATGATCATACTTGCTAAATCTCCAGCATTTACTTTGTCATCTGCCAGGCACTGAGCTGTGCATCAGACTGTTCTTTCAGAGTTTATTATAACTCTTCTTGATCTTTAGTAAGCAAAAAGCATCAAAATCACTCTGTTGGAGAAGCATCCATTGTACTTCATAGCAATTTGGTACTGTTACTATGTGAGGTCACTAATGGCTCCACAGGAGTGGTCGTAGGAGTAGCCGTTGATGAGTCAAAATCTTCATCATGATATATGCTAAGTACTTCATCATCACTTTGTGACAACAACTCTGCATTCTGTGCCCTAGACTCATGCTCTCTCTTTCTGGCTCCTTTTTTTTCTTTGCAGGTGACATTTGATGTTTCTCTTGCCTCATCTTTTTTCTCCATGTTGATGACAAAGCAGCCTGATAAGTTGCTTTATAGCTTCTGTAGCAGTTTTCCTGATGGGTAGCCTCTTCTCCAGTCATTTTAACATCAAACTGCTCTACCTGTTTTGTTTGATGTCCTGGATTCTGTGTTCTTACATCATATGCATTCTTCTCATTTTTTCTATGAAATTTTATCTTCCTCTTCCATTCTTCTGTTTTCTTATACTTTTTTGTTACTAGGCCACTTACTCAGATATTAGAAAAGAATATTTATTTTTTGACCAAGAGCACTCTTGTGCAATTGATAAACATTTTTGCTGATCTAGTCTCTACCACACTGAGTATTTCAGCTGCTATTGCACTGCCTTCTGACTCTTTGGTCTCCTGTCCTGTTATGCTCTTCCTATCATCTAATTTACCACCCGCTCTGAATTCACTTATGATAAACTGAGTCAAATAATGTTTTCCCGTCAACTTCACTTCTAGTTCTCTCTTGAGTTGCGTACATGGTCACTGTTCTCACTCTGGAGAGAAACAGAATGCCCACAGACATTAGGCACAGTGATGGATCTAACTACATCTTGTCCTGACACAAAACGATCAGGTTTTCCTTATTTTAATGGGGAGTATTGCTAACATCTCACTATTTTCTTCCAACTAATCACCATTTTGACTTCATATGTGAAAAGAAACACCTCAAAAATATAAGAAATTACATATTAAAAGACACAGAATCAAAAGTGTCTGATATTGGTGTAGTGAATAAGGTGGGCAAGTAATAGTAGAGTATGCTGCACATGAGAGTGATAGAAAATAAGTGTTTGTATAATGTCGTGCTAGAGAAAACGAAGTAGTAACCATGGAGAGGATGCTCAACTATTTTGGACGAAGGGATTATGGGTGAAATTATGTGGTTTTTGACTTGCAGAAATTTCTTTACATGCCTGGTTATTAGGAATGTAACCCTTACACAAGTAGGGGAGTGTCTAATATATATGTATATATATTTGTTTATTTATTTATTTATTTTGCTTTGTCGCTGTCTCCCGCGTTTGCGAGGTAGCGCAAGGAAACAGACGAAAGAAATGGCCCAACCCACCCCCATACACATGTATATACATACGTCCTCACACGCAAATATACATACCTACACAGCTTTCCATGGTTCACCCCAGACGCTTCACATGCCTTGATTCAATCCACTGACAGCACGTCAACCCCGGTATACCACATCGCTCCAATTGACTTTATTCCTTGCCCTCCTTTCACCCTCCTGCATGTTCACACTGTCTGTAACCCTTACACAAGTAGGGGAGTGTCTAATATATATATATGTATATTTGTTTATTTATTTATTTATTTTGCTTTGTCGCTGTCTCCCGCGTTTGCGAGGTAGCGCAAGGAAACAGACGAAAGAAATGGCCCAACCCACCCCCATACACATGTATATACATACACGTCCACACACGCAAATATACATACCTATACATCTCAGTGTACACATATATATACACACACAGACACATACATATATACCCATGCACACAATACACACTGTCTGCCTTTATTCATTCCCATCGCCACCTCGCCACACATAGAATACCATCCCCCTCCCCCCTCATGTGTGCAAGGTAGCTCTTGGAAAAGACAACAAAGGCCCCATTCGTTCACACTCAGTCTCTAGCTGTCATGCAATAATGCCCGAAACCACAGCTCCCTTTCCACATCCAGGCCCCACAGAACTTTCCATGGTTTACCCCAGACACTTCACATGCCCTGATTCAATCCACTGACAGCACGTCAACCCCGGTATACCACATCGCTCCAATTCACTCTATTCCTTGCCCTCCTTTCACCCTCCTGCATGTTCAGGCCCCGATCACACAAAATCTTTTTCACTCCATCTTTCCACCTCCAATTTGGTCTCCCTCTTCTCCTCGTTCCCTCCACCTCCGACACATATATCCTCTTGGTCAATCTTTCCTCACTCATTCTCTCCATGTGCCCAAACCATTTCAAGACACCCTCTTCTGCTCTCTCAACCACGCTCTTTTTATTTCCACACATCTCTCTTACCCTTACGTTACTTACTCGATCAAACCACCTCACACCACACATTGTCCTCAAACATCTCATTTCCAGCACATCCATCCTCCTGCGCACAACTCTATCCATAGCCCACGCCTCGCAACCATACAACATTGTTGGAACCACTATTCCTTCAAACATACCCATTTTTGCTTTCCGAGATAATGTTCTCGACTTCCACACATTCTTCAAGGCTCCCAGAATTTTCGCCCCCTCCCCCACCCTATGACCCACTTCCGCTTCCATGGTTCCATCCGCTGCCAGATCCACTCCCAGATATCTAAAACACTTCACTTCCTCCAGTTTTTTCCATTCAAACTCACCTCCCAATTGACCTGACCCTCAACCCTACTGTACCTAATAACCTTGCTCTTATTCACATTTACTCTTAACTTTCTTCTTCCACACACTTTACCAAACTCAGTCACCAGCTTCTGCAGTTTCTCACATGAATCAGCCACCAGCGCTGTATCATCAGCGAACAACAACTGACTCACTTCCCAAGCTCTCTCATCCCCAACAGACTTCATACTTGCCCCTCTTTCCAAAACTCTTGCATTCACCTCCCTAACAACCCCATCCATAAACAAATTAAACAACCATGGAGACATCACACACCCCTGCCGCAAACCTACATTCACTGAGAACCAATCACTTTCCTCTCTTCCTACACGTACAAATGCCTTACATCCTCGATAAAAACCTTTCACTGCTTCTAACAACTTGCCTCCCACACCATATATTCTTAATACCTTCCACAGAGCATCTCTATCAACTCTATCATATGCCTTCTCCAGATCCATAAATGCTACATACAAATCCATTTGCTTTTCTAAGTATTTCTCACATACATTCTTCAAAGCAAACACCTGATCCACACATCCTCTACCACTTCTGAAACCACACTGCTCTTCCCCAATCTGATGCTCTGTACATGCCTTCACCCTCTCAATCAATACCCTCCCATATATATATATATATATATATATATATATATATATATATATATACATTGAAGAATGTGTGGAAGTCGAGAACATTATCTCCGAAAGCAAAAATGGCTATGTTTGAAGGAATAGTGGTTCCAACAATGTTGTATGGTTGCGAGGCGTGGGCTATAGATAGAGTAGTGCACAGGAGGGTGGATGTGCTGGAAATGAGATGTTTGAGGACAATATGTGGTGTGAGGTGGTTTGATCGAGTAAGTAATGTAAGGGTAAGAGAGATGTGTGGAAATAAGAAGAGCGGGGTTGAGAGAGCAGAAGAGGGCATTTTGAAATGGTTTGGGCACATGGAGACAATGAGTGAGGAAAGAATATATGTGTCGGAGGTGGAGGGAACGAGGAGAAGTGGGAAACCCAATTGGAGGTGGAAAGATGGAGTGAAAATGATTTTGAGTGATCAGGGCCTGAACATGCAGGAGGGTGAAAGGCGGGCAAGGAATAGAGTGAATTGGATAGATGTGGTATACCGGGGTTGACATGCTGTCAGTGGATTGAATCAGGGCATGTGAAGCATCTGGGGTAAACCATGGAAAGTTGTGTGGGGCCTGGATGTGGAAAGGGAGCTGTGGTTTCGGGCATTATTGCATGACAGGTAGAGACTGAGTGTGAACGAATGGTGCCTTTGTTGTCTTTTCCTAGCGCTACCTCGCATACATGAGGGGGAGGGGGATGTTAATCCATGTGTGGCAGGGTGGCGATGGGAACGAGTAAAGGCAGTGTGAATTGTGTGCATGTGTATATATGTATGTGTCTGTGTGTGTATATATATGTGTACATTGAGATGTATGGGTATGTATATTTGCATGTGGGGACGTGTATGTATATACATGTGTATGGGGGTGGGTTGGGCCATTTCTTTCGTCTGTTTCCTTGCGCTACCTCGCAAACCTGGGAGACAGCGACAAAGCAAAATAAATAAAAATGAATATATACTAATATATTTTTATTATTATTATTATACTTAGTCGCTGTCTCCCACGTTAGCAAGGTAGCGCAAGGAAACAGATGAAAGAATGGTCCAACCCATCCACATACACATGTATATACATAGATGCGCCCACATGCACATATACATATCCATACATTTCAATGTATCCATACATATACATACACATATATATACATATACATATCCATACTTGCTGCCTTCCTCCATTCCCATTGCCACCCCACCACACATGAAACAGCACCCTCCTCCTCCCACGCGTGCACAAGTTAGCGCAAGGAAAAGACATCAAAGGCCACATTCGTTCTTACTCACTCAGTCTCTAGCTGTCATATGTAATGCACCGAAACCACAGCTCCCTTTCCACATCCAGGCCTCACAAAACTTTCCATGGTCTGCCCCAAACACTTCACATGCCCTGGTTCAATCCACTGACAGCACATCGACCCTGGTATACCACATCGTTCCAATTCACTTTATTCTTTGCACTCCTTTCACCCTCCTGTATGTTCAGGCCCCGATCACTCAAAAACTTTTTCACTCCATCCTTCCACCTCCAATTTGGTCTCCCACTTCTTGTTCCCTCCACCTCTGACACATATATCCTCTTTGTCAATCTTTCCTCACTCATTCTCTCCATGTGATCAGACTGTTTCAATACATCCTCTTCTACTCTCTCAACCATACTCTTTTTATTACCGTACAATTTTTTTTACACTATTCGTCATTTCCTGCGTTAGTGAGGTAGTGTTAAGAACAGAGGACTGAGCCTTTGAGGGAATATTCTCACTTGGCCCCCTTCTCTGTTCCTTCTTTTGGAAAATCAAAAAAGAGAGGGGAGGATATACTAATATATATATCCCTTGGGATAGGGGAGAAAGAATACTTCCCACGCATTCCTCACGTGTCGTAGAAGGCGACTAAAGGGGACGGGAGTGGGGGGCTAGAAACCCTCCCCTCCTTGTATTTTAACTTTCTAAAAGGGGAAACAGAAGAAGGAGTCATGTGGGGAGTGCTCATCCTTCACGAAGGCTCGGATTGGGATGTCTAAATGTGTGTGGATGTAACCAAGATGAGAAAAAAGGAGAGATAGGTAGTATGTTTGAGGAAAGGAACCTGGATGTTTTGGCTCTTGAGTGAAAAAGCTCAAGGGTAAAGGGGAAGAGTGGTTTGGGAATGTCTTGGGAGTAAAGTCAGGGGTTAGTGAGAGGGCAAGAGCAAGGGAAGGAATAGCACTACTCCTGAAACAGGAGTGGTGGCAGTATGTGATATAGTGTAAGAAAGTAAACTCTAGATTAATATGGGTAAAACTTAAAGTTGATGGAGAGAGATGGGTGATAATTGGTGCATGTGCACCTGGGCATGAGAAGAAAGATCATGAGAGGCAAGTGTTTTGAGAGCAGCTGAGTGAGTGTGTTAGTAGTTTTGATGCACGAGACCGGGTTATAGTGATGGATGATTTGAATGCAAAGGTGATTAATATGGCAGTTAAGGGAATAATTGATGTACATGGGGTGTTCAGTGTTGTAAATGGAAATGGTGAAGAGCTTGTAGATTTATGTGCTAAAAAAGGACTGGTGATTGGGAATACCCGGTTTAAAAAGAGAGATATACATAAGTATACGTATGTAAGTAGGAGAGATGGCCAGAGAGTGTTATTGGATTACATGTTAATTGACAGGCGCGCAAAAGAGAGACTTTTGGATGTTAATGTGCTGAGAGGTGCAACTGGAGGGATGTCTGATCATTACCTTGTGGAGGCGAAGGTGAAGATTTGTAGAGGTTTTCAGAAAAGAAGAGAGAATGTTGGGGTGAAAAGAGTGGTGAGAGTAAGTGAACTTGGGAAGGACACTTATGTGAGGAAGTACTGGGAGAGACTGAGTACAGAATGGAAAAAGGTGAGAACAAAGGTCGTAAGGGGAGTGGGGGAAGAATGGGATGAATTTAGGGAAGCAGTAATGGGTTGCGCAAAAGATGCTTGTGGCATGAGAAGGGTGGGAGGTGGGCAGATTAGAAAGGGTAGTGAGTGGTGGGATGAAGAAATAAGATTGTTAGTGAAAGAGAAGAGAGAGGCATTTGGACGATTTTTGCAGGCAAATAATGCAAATGAGTGGGAGATGTATAAAAGAAAGAGGCAGGAGGTCAAGAGAAAGAGGTGCAAGAGGTGAAAAAGAGGGCAAATGAGAGTTAGGTGAAAGAGTATCATTAGATTTTAGGGAGAATAAAAAGATGTTTTGGAAGGAGGTAAATAAAGTGTGTAAGATGAGGGAACAAATGGGAACTTCAGTGAAGGGGGCTGATGGGGAGGTGATCACAAGTAGTGGTGATGTGAGAAGGAGATGGAGTGAGTATTTTGAAGGTTTGTTGAATGTGTTTGATGATAGAGTGGCAGATATAGGGTGTTTTGGTCGAGGTGGTGTGCAAAGTGAGAGGGTGAGGGAAAATGATTTGGTAAACAGAGAAGAGGTAGTAAAAGCTTTGCGGAAGATGAAAGCCGGCAAGGCAGTGGGTTTGGATGGTATTGCAGTGGAATTTATTAAAAAAGGGGGTGACTGTATTGTTGACTGGTTGGTAAGGTTATTTAATGTATGTTTGACTCATGATAAGGTGCCTGAGGATTGGCGGAATGCGTGCATAGTGCCATTGTACAAAGGCAAAGAGGATTAAAGTGAGTGCTCAAATTACAGAGGTATAAGTTTGTTGAGTATTCCTGGTAAATTATATGGGAGGGTATTGATTGAGAGGGTTAAGGCATGTACAGAGCATCAGACTGGGGAAGAGTAGTTTGGTTTCAGAAGTGTTAGAGGATGTGTGGATCAGGTGTTTGCTTTGAAGAATGTATGTGAGAAATACTTAGAAAAGCAAATGGATTTGTATGTGGCATTTATGGATCTGGAGAAGGCATATGATAGAGTTGATAGAGATGCTCTGTTTAAGGTATTAAGAATATATGGTGTGGGAGGCAAGTTGTTAGAAGCAGTGAAAAGTTTTTATTGAGGATGTAAGGCATGTGTATGTGTAAGAAGAGAAGAAAGTGATTGGTTCTCAGTGAATGTAGGTTTGCAGCAGGGGTGTATGATGACTCCATGGTTGTTTAATTTGTTTATGGATGGGGTAGTTAGGGAGGTGAATGCAAGAGTTTTTGAAAGAGGGGCAAGTATGCAGTCTGTTGTGAATGAGAGAGCTTGGGAAGTGAGTCAGTTGTTGTTTGCTGATGATACAGCACAGGTGGCTGATTCTTGTGAGAAAGTGCAGAAGCTGGTGAGTGAGTTTGATAAAGTGTGTGAAAGAAGAAAGCTGAGAGTAAATGTGCATAATAGCAAGGTTATTAGGTACATTAGGGTTGAGGGTCAAGTCAATTGGGAGGTAAGTTTGAATGGAGAAAAACTGGAGGAATTGAAGTGTTTTAGATATCGGAGTGGATTTGGCAGTGGATGGAACCATGGAAGAGGAAGTGAATCATAGGGTGGGGAAGGGGGCAAAAGCTCTGGGAGCGTTGAAGAATGTGTGGAAGTCAAGAACATTATCTCAGAAAGCAAAAATGGGTATGTTTGAAGGAATAGTGGTTCCAACAATGTTATTTGGTTGCGAGGCGTGGCCTATAGATAGAGTTGTGCGGAGGAGGGTGGATGTGCTGGAAATGAGATGTTTGAGGACAATATGTGGTGTGAGGTGGTTTGATTGAGTAAGTAATAATAGGGTAAGAGAGATGTGTGGTAGTAAAAAGAGTGTGGTTGAGAGAGCAGAAGAGGGTGTTTTGAAATGGTTTAGTCACGTGGAGAGAAAGAGTGAGGAAAGATTGACCAACAGGATATGTGTGTCAGAGGTGGAGGGAACGAGGAGAAGTGGGAGACCAAATTGGATGTGGAAAGATGGAGTGAAAAAAATTTTGAGTGATCGGGGCCTGAACATGCAGGAGGGTGAAAGGCGTGCAAGGAATAGAGTGAATTGGAACGATGTGGTATACTGGGGTCGACTTGCTGTCAATGGATTAAACCAGGGCCTGTGAAGCATCTGGGGTAAACCATGGAAAGTTCTGTGGGGCCTGGATGTGGAAAGGGAGCTGTGGTTTCAGTGCATTATACATGACAGCTAGAGACTGAGTGTGATCAAATGTGGCCTTTGTTGCCTTTTCCTAGTGCTATCTCGCGCACATGCTGGGGGAGGAGGTTGTTATTTCATGTGTGGTAGCGTGGCGATGGGAATGAAAAAAGGCAGACAGTGTGAATTATGTACATGTGTAAATATGTATATATCTGTGTGTGTGTATATATTATATTTATTTATTGTTTATTTATTATATGTGTGCATAGCGCCATTGTATAAAGGCAAAGGGGATAAGAGTGAGTGCTCAAATTACAGAGGTATAGGTTTGTTGAGTATTCCTGGTAAATTATATGGGAGGGTATTGATTGAGAGGGTGAAGGTATGTACAGAGCATCAGATTGGAGAAGAGCAGTGTGGTTTCAGAAGTGGTAGAGGATGTGTGGATCAGGTGTTTGCTTTGAAGAATGTATATGAGAAATACTTAGAAAAGCAAATAGGTTTGTATGTAGCATTTATGGATCTGGAGAAGGCATAAGATAGAGTTGATAGAGATGCTCTGTGGAAGGTACTAAGAATATATGGTGTGGGAGGCAAGTAGTTAGAAGCAGTGAAAAGTTTTTATCGAAGATGTAAGGCATGTGTAAGTGTAGGAAGAGAGGAAAGTGATTGATTCTCAGTAAATGTAGGTTTGCAGCAGGGGTGTGTAATGTCTCCATGGTTTAATTTGTTTATGGATGAGGTTGTTAGGGAGGTGAATGCAAGAGTTTTTGAAAGAGGGGCAAGTATGTAGTCTGTTGGGGATGAGAGAGCTTGGGAAGTGAGTCAGTTGTTGTTCGCTGATGATACAGCGCTGGTGGCTGATTCATGTGAGAAACTGCAGAAGCTGGTGAGTGAGCTTGGTAAAGTGTGTGGAAGAAGAGAGTTAAGAGTAAATGTGAATAAGAGCAAGGTTATTAGGTACAGTAGGGTTGAGGGTCAATTCAATTGGGAGGTAAGTTTGAATGGAGAAAAACAGGAGGAAGTAAAGTGTTTTAGATATATGGGAGTGGATCTGGCAGCGGATGGAACCATGGAAGTGGAAGTGAATCATAGGGTGTGGGAGGGGGCGAAAATCCTGGGAGCCTTGAAGAATGTGTGGAAGTCGAGAACATTATCTCGGAAAGCAAAAATGGGTATGTTTGAAGGAATAGTGGTTCCAACAATGTTTGTGAGGTATGGGCTATGGATAGAGTTGTGCGCAGGAGGATGGATGTGCTGGAAATGAGATGTTTAAGGACAATATGTGGTGTGAGGTGGTTTGATCAAGTAAGTAATGTGAGGGTAAGAGAGATGTGTGGAAATAAGAAGAGCGTGGTTGAGAGAGCAGAAGAGGGTGTTTTGAAATGGTTTGGGCAAATGGAGAGAATTAGTAAGGAAAGATTGAACAAGAGGATATATGTGTCGGAGGTGGAGGGAACGAGGAGAAGTGGGAGACCCAATTGGAGGTGGAAAGATGGAGTAAAAAAGATTTTGAGTGATCGGGGCCTGAACATGCAGGAGGGTGAAAGGCGGGCAAGGAATAGAGTGAATTGGATCGATGTGGTATACCGGGGTCAACGTGCTGTCAATGGATTGAATCAGGGCATGTGAAGCATCTGGGGTAAACCTTGGAAAGTTCTGTGGGGCCTGGATGTGGAAAGGGAGCTGTGGTTTCAGGCATTATTGCATGACAGCTAGAGACTGAGTGTGAACGAATGGGGCCTTTGTTGTCTTTTCCTAGTGCTACCTCGCACACATGAGGGGGGAGGGGGATGTTATTCCATGTGTGGCAAGGTGGCAATGGGAATGAATAAAGGGAGACAGTGTGAATTGTGTGCATGTGTATATATGTATATGTCTGTGTGTGTATATATATGCGTACATTGAGATGTATGGGTATGTATATTTACGTGTGTGGACGTGTATGTATATACATGTGTATGGGGGTGGGTTAGGCCATTTCTTTTGTCTCGTTTCCTTGCGCTAGCTCGCAAATGCGGGAGGTAGCGACAAAGCAAAATGAAATAAATAATATATCATTATTTTGCTTTGTCGCTGTGTCCCGCGTTTGCAAGGTAGCGCAAGGAAACAGACAAAAGTAATGGCCAAACCCACCCCCATACACATGTATATACATACACGTCCACACACTCAAATATACATACCTATACGTCTCAATGTACACGTATATATACACACACAGGCATATATATATATACACATGTACATGATTTATGCTGTCTGCCTTTATTTATTCCCATCGCCTCCTCGCCACACATGGAATAACATACCCCTCCCCCCTCATGTGTGCGGGGTAGCGCTAGGAGAAGACAACAAAGGCCCCATTCGTTCACACTCAGTCTCTAGGTGTCATGTAATAATGCCCAAAACCACAGCTCCCTTTCCACATCCAGGCCCCACAGAAGTTTCCATGGTTTACCCCAGACGCTTCACATGCCCTGATTCAATCCATTGACAGCACGTCGACCCCGGTATACCACATCGATCCAATTCACTCTATTTCTTGCCCGCCTTTCACCCTCCTGCATGTTCAGGCCCCGATCACTCAAAATCTTTTTCACTCCATCTTTCCACCTCCAATTTGGTCTCCCACTTCTCCTCGTTCCCTCCACCTCTGACACATATATCCTCTTTGTCAATCTTTCCTCTCTCATTCTCTCCATGTGCCCAAACCATTTCAAAACACCCTCTTCTGCTCTCTCAACCACGCTCTTTTTATTTCCACACATCTCTCTTACCCTTACATTACTTACTCGACCAAACCACCTCACACCACATATTGTCCTCAAACATCTCATTTCCAGCACATCCACCCTCCTGCGCACGACTCTATCCATAGCCCACGCCTCGCAACCATACAACATTGTTGGAACCACTATTCCTTCAAACATAACCATTTTTGCTCTCCGAGATAGTGTTCTCGACTTCCACACATTCTTTAAGGCTCCCAGGATTTTCGCCCCCACCCTACGATTCACTTCCACTTCCATGGTTCCATCCGCTGCCAGATCCACTCCCAGATATCTAAAACACTCTAATTCCTCCAGTTTTTCTCCATTCAAACTTACCTCCCAATTGACTTGACCCTCAACCCTACTGTACCTAACAACCTTGCTCTTTTTCACATTTACTCTTAACTTTCTTCTTTCACACACTTTACCAAGCTCTCTCACCAGCTTCTGCAGTTTCTCACATGAATCAGCCACCAGCACTGTATCATCAGCAAACAACAACTGACTCACTTCCCAAGCTCTCTCATCCCCAACAGACTTCATACTTGCCCCTCTTTCCAAAACTCTTTCATTCACCTCCCTAACAACCCCCATCCATAAACAAATTAAACAACCATGGAGACATCACACACCCCTGCCGCAACCCTACATTCACTTTCCTCTCTTCCTACACGTACATGCCTTACATCCTCGATAAAAACTTTTCACTGCTTCTAACAACTTGCCTCCCACACCATATATTTTTAGTACCTTCCACAGAGCATCTCTATCAACTCTATCATATACCTTCTCCAGATCCATAAATGCTACGTTGAGATGTATAGGTATGTATATGTGGGTGGGTTGGGCCATTCTTTTGTGTTTCCTTGCGCTACCTAATATAATTATTTTACTTTTTTTTGTCCATAGTCACTGTCTCCCACATCAATGAGGTAGTGCAAGGAAACAAACGAATGAATGCCCCAATCCACCCAAATACACATGCATATACATAAACACCCACACACGTATATATACATACCTCTACATTTCAACGTATACGTACATATACATACACAGACATATACATATATACACATGTACATATTCATACTGGCTGCCTTCATCCATTCCTGTCGCTACCCTGCCACACCTGACAAACAGCAGCAGCTGCACACCTATACACACACATACACACACATACCCAGAGCCCAGCTCAGCCCGGCCCGTGTGCAAGGTAGTGCTAGGAAAAGACAACAAAGGCCACATTCATTCACACTTAAGTCTCTAGTTGTTATGTGTAATTCACCAAAACCACAGCTCTCTTTCCACATCCAGGACCCACAAAACTTTCCATGGTTTACCCCAGATGCTTTACATACCCTGGTTCAATCCATTGACAGCATGTCGACACCAGTACACCACATCATTCCAATTCACTATTCCCTGCACGCCTTTCACCCTCCTGTATGTTCAGGCCCCGATCGCTCAAAATCTTTTTCACTCCATCCTTCCACCTCCAATTTGGTCTCCCGCTTCTCATTCCTTTCACCTTTGGCACATATATCCCCATTGTCAATCTTTCCTCACTCATTCTCTCCATGTGACCAAACCATTTCAACTCAGCCTTTTCTGCTCTCTCAAACACATTCTTTTTATTACCACACATCTCTTTTACCCTTTCATTACCTACTTGATCAAATAATCTCACACCACATATTGTCCTCAAACATTTCATTTCCAACACATCCACCATCCTAAGCATGACCCTGTCTATAGCCCATGCCGTGCAACCATATAACGCTGCTGGAACCACTATTCCTTCAAACATACCCATTTTTGCTCTCCGAGATAATGTTCTTGCCTTCCACACATTCTTCAATGCTCCCAAAACCTATGGGCCCTCCCCCTACCCTGTGACTCACTTCCGCTTCCATGGTTCCATCCATTGCTAAATCCACTCCCAGATACCTCAAACACTTCACTTCCTCCAGTTTTTCTCCATTCAAACTTACCTTCCAGTTAACTTGTCCCTCAGCCCTACTGAACCTTGCTCATATTCTCAATTACTCTCAGCTCTCATTTTTCACATACTTTACCAAACTCAGTCACCAACTTCTGCAGTTACTTACCCGAATCAGCTACCACCGCTGTATGATCAGTGAACAAAAACTGACTCGCTTTCCAAGCCCTCTCATCCACAACAGACTGCATGCTTGTCCCTCTCTCTCCAAAACTCTTGCATTCACCTCCCTGACCACCCCATCCATAAATAAATTAAACAACCATGGAGATGTTACACACCGGTGCCGCAAACTGACATTCACTGAGAACCAATCACTTTCCTCTCTTCCTACTTGTACACGTGCCTTACATCTTAGGTAAAAACTTTTCTCTGCTTCTAGCAACTTACTTTTCACTCCACAGAGCATCTGTACCAACCCTATCATATATATATATATATATTTATTTATATTCATTTATTTTGCTTTGTCGCTGTCTCCCGTGTTAGTGAGTTAGTGCAAGGAAACAGACGAAAGTATGGCCCAACCCACCCACATACACATGTATATACATCTCAAGGTATACATATATATACACACACACATATACATATATACACATGTACATAATTCATACTGTCTGCCTTTATTCATTCCCATTGCCACCTCGCCACACATGAAATAACAACCCCCTCCCCCCTCATGTGTGCGAGGTAGTACTAGGAAAAGACAACAAAGGCCACATTCGTTCACTTTCAGTCTCTAGCTGTCATGTAATAATGCACCAAAACCACAGCTGGCTGTCCACATCCAGGCCCCACAGACCTTTCCGTGGTTTACCCCAGACGCTTCTCATGCCCTGGTTCATTCCATTGACAGCACATTAACCCTAGTATGCCACATCGTTCTAATTCACTCTGTTCCTTGCATGCATCTCACTCTTTTGTATGTTTATGCCCCAATCACTCAAAATCTTTTTCACTTCATCCTTCCCCCTCCAATTTGGTCTCCCACTTCTTGTTCCCTTCACCTCTGACACATATATCCTTTCTCAATCTTTCCTCACTTGTTCTCTACATATGTCCAAACCATTTCAACACACCCTCTTCTGCTCTCTCAACCACACTCTTTTTATTTCCTGACATCTCTCTTACTCTTTCATTACTTACTCAATCAAACCTCTTCACACCACATATTGTCCTCAAACCTTTCATTTCTAACACGTCCTCCCTCCTCCGTACAACCCTATTTATAGCCCATGCCTTGCAACCACATGACATTGTTGGTACTACCATTCCTTCAAACATAACCATTTTTGTTCTCCAAGATAACATTCTCTCCTTCCACACATTCTTCATTGATTCCAGAACCTTTGCCCCCTCCCCACCCTGTGACTCACTTTTGCTTCCATGGTTCCATCCACTGCTAAGTCCACTCCCAGATATCTAAAAAACTTTACTTCCTCCAATTTTTCTCCATTCAAACTTACATCCCAATTAACTTGTCCCTCAACCCTACTGAACCTAATAACCTTGCTGTTATTCACATTCACTTTCAACTTTCTCCTATCACACAGTTTACCAAACTCAGTAACCAACCCTGCAGTTTCTCCCCCATATCAGCCACTAGAGCTGTATCATTGGTGAACAACAACTGACTCACTTCCTAGTCCCTCTCATCCACACCAGTCTGCATACTTGCACCCCTCTCTCCTAAAGTCTTGCATTTACCTCCCTAACCATGCCATCCATAAACAAATTAAACAACCATGGACACATCATCCACCCCTGCTGCAGACCGACCTTCACTGGGAACCAATCACCCTCCTCTCTTCCTACTCATACACATGCCTCTCTGATCACTAGTATGCAAGATCCCCTTGTGATATTCTTTCCTATCTTACTAATATCTGTTTATCAACCTCAAAAAATTTTGGGAAGTCATATGTAATTCCCCTTGACATATCTAAGGCTTTTGTGGCATTGGGGTCTCATCTTTAAACTCCTCTCTTTTGGCTTCCTTCCCTCAATTTGCTCCATATCTAGCTCCCTCTCCAGCCAATATATATCTGTGGTTGTTAATGGATCAGCCTTACCCCTTTTCTCAATGGTTGTTTGATGGATCAGCCCTCCCCCTTTTTCTCCATCAGCAGCAGTGCCCCACAAGGTTCTGGCCTTCCCCTACACTTTTTCTCAACAATTTCCTTTCCCCCACAAGTAATGCAGTGCATTCATACCCTGATGACTCAACACTGTATTCATCCATATCCTTCATTTCTGCTCCCTCTTCTGTAACTCAATCTGCATATCGTCTTGACACAGCTTCCTTAATAAACTCAGAGTTGGAAAGGATATATCAGTGGAGTACACAAAATCTTGTAAAGTTTAATGCCTCCAAGACTTAATTTCTACCCATCTCTCTTTCGAAAACTACTCACAACTCTTGTCTCTCCTTTGATGGTTCTGTAATTTCACCTCACTGTAACATCCACTCTTTCTTGGAAACCCCACATTATGGGAACAGCTAAGTTTGCCTCTTAAGAAACTGAGTGTCCTGTTTAGATGTCAAAATGTCTTCTTTCCTGAACAGTTGTTCAGTTTATACAAGGGATTGATTCTTCCTTGTATGGAGTACTATTCTCACAATAAGGGTGGTTTTAACCCTGTATCCTTACTTGACAGAGTTGTGTCGAAAGCAGTCCGACTTATTAACTGTCTCGGGCTCGCTTCCAAACTTGACCCTCTTGACTTATGCCGCTGTGTTGGTTCACTTTCCCTCCTCAATAGGTATTGCTTAAGTTTTTGCTCCCAAGAGCTGGCTACTAGTGTGCCTCCATCACTAGCTAGACCTCGCCATACTCAGCAAGCTGCTGCGTGACCATTGGCAACTTAAGGATGGGCCGTTTTGATACCTGCTTCTTCCCTTACATGTCGAAGTTGTGGAACTTTCTACCTTCTCACACCTTTTCCAGTGACTTTGACTTGGCACATTTCATAAGGCAGGTCTTTCACTTTCTAGAAAAAATTATAAATACTTTTCCTTGTCTTTTCTTTTTCCATTTTATGATTCCACGTTTCAATTAAGGCCTGGCCTTGATTTGGACTTTTGTCCATGACTGGAGCCATCAACTTCAAAAATAAAACACAACTGACTCACTTCACAGACTCCCATTCACCTGTACAGACTACATGCTTACCTATCTCTTCAAGACAGTTACATTTACCTGACCCACCACCCCATTCACACACTACTTAAACAGCTATAGCATCATCACCAACCCCTGGTGGAGACCCTCTTTCACCTGGAACCACTAATCCTCCTCTCTTCCTACATGCACACATGCCTTACTCTCTTGATAAAAATTCACATTTTGTAATAGCTTTCTTCCTATACTGTGTAACCCCTTCTTATGACCTGTGTGACTTACGACCATCAGTACATATGACCGAAAAAATACAAATTAAAAACTATATGCCACTATGAAAATTATACTTGGTTGTACATCTACCAGTGCTAATGGTTGCATGCATATGATAGTGACTGTCAGACAATATCCCAGCATTGTGTACATCACAGTAGCTTTCTCAGTTACCATTCATTAAGCGTGCATTATTAAAGTGAATTGAATGAATTTTCATGATGGATTAAACCATTTTTGTATTATACCCCATAGAAAATGACAAGGCAGCTAAAAAGCCAAATCTTTTCCATAAATTCATCAATAGTCATTTGTCTGTCAAGGAGCAGTCATTCAGGCTATGTGAGTCAGATCACAACCTTTGAGTTTTTAAATGAGATTGACAATGTGAAGAGTGGACAGTTCTTTGAGAGACAGGAATAGAGCAACCAGAGGACATAACAGAAAATTAGTAAGTGAAAAATTTATAATGAGGATGTATAGAAATATTTTTTACAGTTTAAGATTGAGGGATGCTTGGAACAGATTGACTGGTTAGTGCACACAGCATACATGAATTTAATAGGTTGTGAAATGGTAGAGAATGTACAAGAGGTTGGGCCCCATGAATGTAAAACTCCCTTCCTGTAGAATGCATCCTGTTGAAAAAATAAGTAATTACCTACACACAGACCAGCCTGTCTGTCTGTCTGTTAGAAAATATAAAGTATAACTCAGAACATGGAGACGTTCATTATTATGCTGCTTTTTGTTTGACTTAAATATTTCATTCTTTCTTTCATACTATTCGCCATTTCCCACGTTAGCGAGGTAGCGTTAAGAACAGAGGACTGGACCTTTGAGGGAATATCCTCACCTGGCTCCCTTCTCTGTTCCTTCTTTTGGAAAATTAAAAAAAAAAAGAGAGGGGAGGATTTTGTGAGATTTACAGTTCTATTTGATTTTGAAAAGGTGGAAGACCATGCAGGTGAGGCTCAGTTTAAGGTGGAGCTGGTGAATTGTTTGTATAGGATGTTAAGGAATTTTTTTGTCAGTTCAAATCTAGTCTTAGTGTGTTGAGGGAATTTAGTTTGTGATGTTTTTATGCTGTTATTGTTGTGGGGAATTAATGTCGTGTGTGTCATCTATGATGCCCGAGTTGGTGGGAGAGACTGTTCATTCATGGTGACTGGAGGGTGTAAGCTGGATTCATGTCTGTCTTAGGTTGAAATAGCGGTGAGGGAGGTGAATGCAGGGGTCATGGAGTGAGGGGTGAGTCAGTTGTTGTTTGGCAATGACACAGAGCTGGTTCTAAATTCATGTGAGAAACTGCAGGAACAGGTTAATGAGCTTGAGAGTGTGTGAAAGAAGAAAGTTAGAGTAAATTTTGGGGTGTGAGAAAACTTGAAGGAAGGGAAATGTTTTAGATACCTGGAAGTGGATATAGCAGTGAGTGGAACCATGCGAGCTGAGGTCTGAGTCACAAGGTGGGGGAGATGGCAAATGTCCTGGCAGCATTGATGTGTGGAAAGAGAGGTCATTATCTGGATGGGTGAAGGTAGATGTATTTGAAGATCTAGTAGTCCTGGTGGTGTTATATGTATGTAAGGCATGGGTTACAGTTGAGAGGGTATGGAAATTGATGAAAGTGTTGAAAATTCAATGTTTGAAGATGTTCTGTGGTGTGAGTAGGGTTGATTGATTAAGAAATAGGCTAAGACAGAGTTGTGGTAATATAGAAGAGTGTGGGTGAGAGAGTTGAAGAGGGTGTGCTAAAATGGTTTGGAGAATAAGTGTGGAGTGGTTGACAGAGAGAATATATGTGTCATAAGTGAAGGGACAAGGAGAAGGGGATACTGATTTGAAGTTAGAGGGATGGAATGAATATGATTTATAGTGCTTGGGGTCTAAACATTCAGGAAGAGTAAGTCATGCACAAGATAGAATGAATTGGAGTAAAGTGGTGTATAGGGGCAATATTCTGTCAGTGGACTGAAACAAGGCTTATGAAGCAGCTGGAGGACCCCATAAAAAGGTCTGTGGGTCCTGGATGTGGATAGGAAGTTGTAGTTTCGATGAATTACACATGACAGCTAGAGAAAGGATATAAGTGAATGAGATCATAACTTTGTCCATTCTAGGTGCAACCTCAGTAGTGCAGGAAGCACCAAACACACAGACATATCTTTTTTTTTTATGCTTTGTCGCTGTCTCCCGCGTTTGCGAGGTAGCGCAAGGAAACAGACGAAAGAAATGGCCCAACCCACCCCCATACATATGTATATACATACGTCCACACACGCAAATATACATACCTACACAGCTTTCCATGGTTTACCCCAGACGCTTCACATGCCTTGATTCAATCCACTGACAGCACGTCAACCCCGGTATACCACATCGCTCCAATTCACTCTGTTCCTTGCCCTCCTTTCACCCTCCTGCATGCTCAGGCCCCGATCACACAAAATCTTTTTCACTCCATCTTTCCACCTCCAATTTGGTCTCCCTCTTCTCCTTGTTCCCTCCACCTCCGACACATATATTCTCTTGGTCAATCTTTCCTCACTTATTCTCTCCATGTGCCCGAACCATTTCAAAACACCCTCTTCTGCTCTCTCAACCACGCTCTTTTTATTTCCACACATCTCTCTTACCCTTACGTTACTTACTCGATCAAACCACCTCACACCACACATTGTCCTCAAACATCTCATTTCCAGCACATCCATCCTCCTGCGCACAACTCTATCCATAGCTCACGCCTCGCAACCATACAACATTGTTGGAACCACTATTCCTTCAAACATACCCATTTTTGCTTTCCGAGATAATGTTCTCGACTTCCACACATTCTTCAAGGCTCCCAGAATTTTCGCCCCCTCCCCCACCCTATGATCCACTTCTGCTTCCATGGTTCCATCCGCTGCCAGATCCACTCCCAGATATCTAAAACACTTCACTTCCTCCAGTTTTTCTCCATTCAAACTCACCTCCCAATTGACTTGACCCTCAACCCTACTGTACCTACTAACCTTGCTCTTATTCACATTTACTCTTAACTTTCATCTTTCACACACTTTACCAAACTCAGTCACCAGCTTCTGCAGTTTCTCACATGAATCAGCCACCAGCGCTGTATCATCAGCGAACAAGAACTGACTCACTTCCCAAGCTCTCTCATCCCCAACAGACTTCATACTTGCCCCTCTTTCCAAAACTCTTGCATTCACCTCCCTAACAACCCCATCCATAAACAAATTAAACAACCATGGAGACATCACACACCCCTGCCGCAAACCTACATTCACTGAGAACCAATCACTTTCCTCTCTTCCTACACGTACACATGCCTTACATCCTCGATAAAAACTTTTCACTGCTTCTAACAACTTGCCTCCCACACCATATATTCTTAATACCTTCCACAGAGCATCTCTATCAACTCTATCATATGCCTTCTCCAGATCCATAAATGCTACATACAAATCCATTTGCTTTTCTAAGTATTTCTCACATACATTCTTCAAAGCAAACACCTGATCCACACATCCTCTACCACTTCTGAAACCACACTGCTCTTCCCGAATCTGATGCTCTGTACATGCCTTCACCCTCTCAATCAATACCCTCCCATATAATTTACCAGGAATACTCAACAAACTTATACCTCTGTAATTTGAGCACTCACTCTTATTCCCTTTGCCTTTGTACAATGGCACTATGCACACATTCCGCCAATCCTCAGGCACCTCACCATGAGTCATAAATACATTAAATAACCTTACCAACCAGTCAACAATACAGTCACCCCCTTTTTTAATAAATTCCACTGCAATACCATCCAAACCTGCTGCCTTGCCAGCTTTCATCTTCCGCAAAGCTTTTACTACCTCCTCTGTTTACCAAATCATTTTCCCTAACCCTCTCCCTTTGCACACCACTTCGACCAAGACACCCTATAACTGCCACTCTATCATCAAAAACATTCAACAAACCTTCAAAATACTCACTCCATCTCCTTCTCACATCACCACTACTTATCACCTCCCCATTTGTGCCCTTCACTGAAGTTCCCATTTGCTCCCTTGTCTTAAGCACTTTATTTACCTCCTTCCAGAACATCTTTTTATTCTCCCTAAAATTTAATGATACTCTCTCACCCCAACTCTCATTTGCCCTTTTTTTCACCTCTTGCACCTTTCTCTTGACCTCCTGTCTCTTTCTTTTATACATCTCCCACTCAATTGCATTTTTTCCCTGCAAAAATCGTCCAAATGCCTCTCTTCTCTTTCACTAATAATCTTACTTCTTCATCCCACCACTCACTACCCTTTCTAATCAACCCACCTCCCACTCTTCTCATGCCACAAGCATCTTTTGCGCAATCCATCACTGATTCCCTAAATACATCCCATTCCTCCCCCACTCCCCTTACTTCCATTGTTCTCACCTTTTTCCATTCTGTACTCAGTCTCTCCTGGTACTTCCTCACACAAGTCTCCTTCCCAAGCTCACTTACTCTCACCACCCTCTTCACCCCAACATTCACTCTTCTTTTCTGAAAACCCATACAAATCTTCACCTTAGCCTCCACAAGATAATGATCAGACATCCCTCCAGTTGCACCTCTCAGCACATTAACATCCAAAAGTCTCTCTTTCGTGCGCCTGTCAATTAACACGTAATCCAATAACGCTCTCTGGCCATCTCTCCTACTTACATAAGTATACTTATGTATATCTCGCTTTTTAAGCCAGGTATTCCCAATCATCAGTCCTTTTCCAGCACATAAATCTACAAGCTCTTCATTTCCATTTACAACACTGAACACCCCATGTATACCAATTATTCCCTCAACTGCCACATTACTCACCTTTGCATTCAAATCACCCATCACTATAACCCGGTCTCGTGCATCAAAACCACTAACACACTCATTCAGCTGCTCCCAAAACACTTGCCTCTCATGATCTTTCTTCTCATGCCCAGGTGCATATGCACCAATAATCACCCATCTCTCTCCATCAACAAGACATATATATACATATATTTTCATACATGATCACCATTGCCTGCATTAGTGAGATAGCACCAGGAACAGACCAAGAAAGGCTGCTTCTGCTTATGTACTTTATCTAACTGTCAAGTGTGATGTGCCAAAACAACAGCTCCCTACAAAACTTTCCATGGCTTTCTCCAGATGCTTCACGTACCCTCATTCACTTCATTTACAGCGTGTCAACCCCAGTATAACACATCATTCATATTCACTCTGTCCCTTGCATGCCTTTCATCTTCATGCATGCTCAGGCTTCGATCACTCAAAATCTTGTTCACTCCACTTTCCACCTACAATTTGATCTCCCACTTATCCTTCTTCCCTTCACATCTGACACATATATCCTCTTTGTTAATGTTTTTTCACTCATTTTCACTCATTCTCTTCAGCTCTCTCAACCACACTCTTTTTATTACCACACATCTACACTTTCATTACTTACTTGATTAAACCAACTCAAACCATATATTGTCCTCCAACATTTCATTTCTGAGACATACACCCTCCACACAAGCCTATCAATAGCCCATGCCTCACAACCGTATAACGTTCTTGGAACTACTTTTTCTTCAAGCATACCCATTTTCACTCTCTGAGATTATGTTCTTTCTTTCTATACATTCTTCATTGTTCCTAGAACCTTCATCCCCTCCCCCACCCTATGATTTACTTCTGCTTCCATTGTTCCTTTCATTGCCAAGTTCACTCCCAGATATCTAAAACACTTAACTTCCTCCAGTTATTATTATTATTATTTTTATTATTATTATTAATCTTTCTTTCGTACTATTCGCCATTTCCTGCGTTAGCGAGGTAGCGTTAAGAACAGAGGACTGGGCCTTTGAGGGAATATCCTCACCTGGCCCCCTTCTCTGTTCCTTCTTTTGGAAAATTAAAAAAAAAAAGAGGGGAGGATTTCCAGCCACCTGGTGTGGTTTCAGAAGTGGTAGAAGATGTGTGGATCAGGTGTTTGATTTGAAGAATGTATGTGAAAAATACTTAGAAAAGCAAATGGATTTGTATGTAGCATTTATGGATCTGGAGAAGGCATATGATAGAGTTGATAGAGATGCTCTGTGGAAGGTATTAAGAATATATGGTGTGGGTGGCAAGTTGTTAGAAGCAGTGAAAAGTTTTTATCGAGGATGTGTACGTGTAGGAAGAGAGGAAAGTGATTGGTTCTCAGTGAATGTAGGTTTGCGGCAGGGGTGTGTGATGTCTCCATGGTTGTTTAATTTGTTTATGGATGGGGTTGTTAGGGAGGTGAATGCAAGAGTTTTGGAAAGAGGGGCAAGAATGAAGTCTGTTGTGGAGGAGAGAGCTTGGGAAGTGAGTCAGTTGTTGTTCGCTGATGATACAGCACTGGTGGCTGATTCATGTGAGAAACTGCAGAAGCTGGTGACTGAGTTTGGTAAAGTGTGTGAAAGAAGAAAGTTAAGAGTAAATGTGAATAAGAGCAAGATTATTAGGTACAGTAGGGTTGAGGGTCAAGTCAATTGGGAGGTAAGTTTGAATGGAGAAAAACCGGAGGAAGTGAAGTGTTTTAGATATCTGGGAGTGGATCTGGCAGCGGATGGAACCATGGAAGCGTAAGTGAATCATAGGGTGGGGGTGGGGGCGAAAATCCTGGGAGCCTTGAAGAATGTGTGGAAGTCGAGAACATTATCTCGGAAAGCAAAATTGGGTATGTTTGAAGGAATAGTGGTTCCAACAATGTTGTATGGCTGCGAGGCGTGGGCTATGGATAGAGTTGTGCGCAGGAGGATGGATGTGCTGGAAATGAGATGTTTGAGGACAATGTGCGGTGTGAGGTGGTTTGATCGAGTAAGTTATGTAAGGGTAAGAGAGATGTGTGGAAATAAAAAGAGCGTGGTTGAGAGAGCAGAAGATGGTGTTTTGAAATGGTTCGGGCAAATGGAGAGAATGAGTGAGGAAAGATTGACCAAGAGGATATATGTGTCGGAGGTGGAGGGAACGAGGAGAAGTGGGAGACCAAATTGGAGGTGGAAAGATAGAGTGAAAAAGATTTTGAGTGATCGGGGCCTGAACATGCAGGAGGGTGAAAGGCGGGCAAGAAATAGAGTGAATTGGATCGATGTGGTATACCGGGGTTGGCGTGCTGTCAGTGGATTGAATCAGGGCATGTGAAGCGTCTGGGGTAAACCATGGAAAGTTCTGTGGGGCCTGGATGTGGAAAGGGAGCTGTGGTTTCGGGCATTATTGCATGACAGCTAGAGACTGAGTGTGAACAGATGAGGCCTTTGTTGTCTTTTCCTAGCGCTACCCCGCACACATGAGGGGGGAGGGGGATGGTATTCCATGTGTGGTGGGGTGGCGATGGGAATGAATAAAGGCAAACAGTGTGAATTGTGTGCATGGGTATATATGTATGTGTCTGTGTGTGTATATATATGTGTACATTAAGATGTATAGGTATGTATATTTGCGTGTGTGGACGTGTATGTATATACATGTGTATGGGGGTGGGTTTGGCCATTTCTTTCGTCTGTTTCCTTGCACTACCTCTCAAATGCGTGAGACAGCGACAAAGCAAAATAAATAAATAAATAAATATATTATTATTATTATTATTTGTTTGTGGATGGGGTTGTTAGGGAGGTGAATGCAAGAGTTTTGGAAAGAGGGGCAAGTATGAAGTCTGTTGTGAATGAGAGAGCTTGGGAAGTGAGTCAGTTGTTGTTCACTGATGATACAGCGCTGGTGGCTGATTCATGTGAGAAACTGCAAAAGCTGGTGAGTGAGTTTGGTAAAGTGTGTGAAAGAAGAAAGTTAAGAGTAAATGTAAATAAGAGCAAGGTTATTAGGTACAGTAGGGTTGAGGGTCAAGTCAATTGGGAGGTAAGTTTGAATGGAGAAAAACTGGACGAAGTAAAGTGTTTTAGATATCTGGGGGTGGATCTGGCAGTGGATGGAACCATGGAAGTGGAAGTGAATCATAGGGTGGGGGAGGGGGCGAAAATCCTGGGAGCCTTGAAGAATGTGTGGAAGTCAAGAACATTTTCTCGGAAAGCAAAAATGAGTATGTTTGAAGGAATAGTGGTTCCAACAATATTGTATGGTTGCGAGGCGTGGGATATGGATAGAGTTGTGCGCAGGAGGGTGGATGTGCTGGAAATGAGATGTTTGAGGACAATGTGTGGTGTGAGGTGGTTTGATCGAGTAAGTAACGTAAGGGTAAGACAGATGTGTGGAAATAAAAAGAGCGTGGTTGAGAGAGCAGAAGAGGGTGTTTTGAAAAGGTTTGGGCACATGGAGAGAATGAGTGAGGAAAGATTGACCAAGAGGATATATGTGTCGGAGGTGGAGGGAACGAGGAGAAGTGGGAGACCAAATTGGAGGTGGACAGATAGAGTGAAAAAGATTTTGAGTGATCGGGCCTGAACATGCAGGAGGGTGAAAGGTGGGCAAGGAATAGAGTGAATTGGATCGATGTGGTATACCGGGGTTGACGTGCTGTCAGTGGATTGAATCAGGGCATGTGAAGTGTCTGGGGTAAACCATGGAAAGTTCTGTGGGGCCTGGATGTGGAAAGGGAGCTGTGGCTTCGGGCATTATTGTATGACAGCTAGAGACTGAGTGTGAATGAATGGGGCCTTTGTTGTCTTTTCCTAGCGCTACCTCGCACACATGAGGGGGGAGGGGGATGGTATTCCATGTGTGGCGAGGTGGCGATGGGAATGAATAAAGGCAGACAGTGTGAATTGTGTGCATGGGTATATATGTATGTGTCTGTGTGTGTATATATATGTGTACATTGAGATGTATAGGTATGTATATTTGTGTGTGTGGACGTGTATGTATATACATGTGTATGGGGGTGGGTTGGGCCATTTCATTTGTCTGTTTCCTTGCGCTACCTTGCAAACGCGGGAGACAGCGACAAAGCAAAATAAAAATAAAAAATAGAAATATATTATTATTATTTATTCATATTTTCATTATACACAATCGCTGTTTCCCGCTTCAGCGAGGTAGTTCCAGGAAACAGATAAAGAATGACCTATCCACTCATATACATAAACACTCATACACACACCTATACATACATATACAAATCAACTTATACATACATAGACATATACATATATACACATCATACTTGCTTGCCTTCATCCATTCCTGTCTACCCTGCCCCACAGGAAATAGCATCACTACGCCTATCTTCAGCGAGGTAGTGCCAGGAAAACAGACAAAAAGTTCACATTTGTTCACACTGAGTCTCTAGCTGTCATGTGTGTAATGCACTGAAACCACAGCTCCCTATCCACATCCAGGCCCCACAGACCTTTCCATCGTTTACCCCAGACGTTTCACATGCTCTGGCTCAATCCATTGACAGCACGTCATCCCCAGTATACCACATTCACTCTAGGCCTTGCATGCCTGTCACCCTCTTGTATCTTCAGGCCCTGACCACTCAAGATCTTTTTTGCTCCATCCTTCCATATCCAGTTTGGCCTCCTGCTTCTCTTTGTTCCCTCAACCTCTGACACATACATCCTCTTTGTCAGTCTCTCCTTACTCATTCTCTCCATATGTCCAAAACATTTCAACACTCCCTCTTCTGCTCTGTCAACCACACTTTTTATTTCCACACATCTCTTTTACCCTTTCATTATTTACTTGATCAAACCCCCTTACACCACATATTGTCCTAAAACATTTCATTTGCAACACACCCATCCTCCTCTGTATAACCCTATCTATATAGCCCATGCCTTGCAGTCATATAAGATAGTTGGAACTACTATTCCTTCAAACATACCTGTTTTTGCTCTCCGAGATTATGTTCTCGCCTTCCACATATTCTTCATAGCTACCCCTTCCCCACCCTGTGATTCACTTCTGCTTCCATGGTTCCATTCGCTTTAAGTCCACTGCCAGATATCTAAAACACTTCTCTTCCTCCAATTTTTCTCCCTTTAAATTTACATCCCAATTAACTTGTCCCTCAACTTTACTGAATGTAGTAACCTTACTTTTATTCACATCTACTTGCAATTTTCTCCTTTCTTTCACACTTTTCCAAACTCATCACCAACTTCTGCAGTTTCTCCCTCGAATCAGCCAACAGAGCTGTATCATTGGCAAACAACAACTGACTTCCCAGGCCCTCTCATCCCCAACAGACTGCATACTCGCCCCTCTCTCTAAAACTCTAGCACTTACCTCTCTAACCACCTTATCCATAAACAGATTGAACAACCATGGGGACATCGCATATCTCTGCCGCAGACCTACCTTCAGTGGGAACCAATCACTCTCCTCTCTTCCTGCTCGTACACATGCCTTGCATTCTTGATAAAAACTTTTCACTGCTTCTAGTAGATCTTTCCTCCCACACCATATATGATTAAAACCTTCCACAAAGCATCTCTATCATGTCTATCATATGCCTTCTCCAGATCTATAAATGCCATGTACAAATCCTTCTGTTTTTCTAATTATTTCTTATACATTCTTCAAAGTAAACACCTGATCCACACATCCTTTACCACTTCTAATACCACACTGCTCCTCCCCAGTCTGATGCTCTGTATATGCCTTCATCCTCTCCATCATTACCTTCCTATATAATTTTCTGGGTATACTCAACGAACATATGCCTCTGTAGTTTGAACACTCACTACAGTGGCACTGCACATGCATTCCTCCACTTCTTAGGCAGTTCACCATGATCCATACATAAGTTAGATATTCTTACCAACCAATCCACAACAAAGTCACCCCCTTTCATAACAAATTCAATTTTAATGCCATCCAATCCTGCTGCCTTGTCGGATTTCATCTTTTGCAAGGTTTTCACCATCTCTATCTTTTTACCAAAGCCCTCTCTATGACTCTGTCACATTGCATACCACCCTAACCAAAACACCCTACATCAGCCACTCTATCATCAAACACATTTAACAATCCTTCTGAATACTCACTCCATCACTGCCTGTTATCACTTCCCTTTTGCTCCCTTCACCAATGTCCCCATTTGTTCTCTTGCCTTTCAAGCATTAGTTACCACTTTCCAAAATGTCTTTTTATTCTGTCTAAAGTTTATTGATACTTTCTCACACCAACTCTCATTTGTCCTCATTGTCAATCCCTGCCCCTTCCTCTTGACCTCCTGCAGCTTTCTCTTATATGTCTCCCAGTCATTGACACTCTCTCCTTATAAGTACCACCCGAACGTCTTTCTTTTTTCTTTTACTAGCAACTTTACTTATTCATCCCACCACTCGCTACCCTTTTTAATCTGCCCATGCCACATACATCTCTTGTGCATGTGACCACTGATTCTCCAAACACTTGTACAGTATTTTTGATATTTCTGGCAGCACAGTGTGCTAACATATCTTTTGTCTTTATAGCATCTTCTCAAAGCTGACACACAGCTCAGTGCAAGCTGATGGATCTTGGCCCACACCAAACCTTCTCATGTTTTGTGTTAAGTGCAGCACTTGCTGATATATTTCTCACTGTACAAAGTGTATTCTTATGGTATACTAGATAGTATACAAGGTGTATTGCCAAAGGAAGATTGAGGTGTGTGAATATGTCAAGTAGAAAAGTCTTTTAAGTCATCATCATTAGAAGATAGACACCATGGGGCTATCTGCACTTGATAATGATAACTTCAGGTTTTTCAACCAAGCAAACCCTCCTTCCCTTCTTTTTCTGTGGTAGAATTATATGACAGAACAGGTGATGAGTTAGCTCAGAAGATTTGCCTTGAACTTGTGAAAAATGTGTTTTTGAGCCAGACCCATCACCAGCCTTTCATTATCCAGCTCACCTTCCCTTTTAAAGCATGGTTGCTTTTGATGACTGGTGAAATTCAAGACTGAAGCTTAGCAGATGGTAGCAGCAGCAGCTAGGGGTCACTATTACATTATTGGCAAGAAGATACGGGTAACAGCTTGATAAGCGATAGTAGTATTTTTTTGTATTTGGAATTCATGCAGATCTCCAAGACAAATTATAAATACACCTTCTACATGCACTTAGTGTTACAGTGGCATTATTTGCAAGATCTCAACCTTGCCAACTAGTGTTAGGTGCCATGAGATAGAACTTTTAGACTTCAGTGGTAGGAGGGCAGATAATGGTTCTGGCTCAAAAATATGCTTTTCACAAACTCAAAGCTCATTCTTTTCAGTTCTGAGGTAAAGTCATTGCTTTCACTTGTTTTTATCACTTATCATTTCCAATAGATGAACTAATTTTCAGAAGAAATAGCTGGCATTCCTGAAATATTAGCAGTTTTAGTACATCGTCAGGCAGAACTGTCTTTTGTAGCCAGAGTTTAGCATCCCAGTATTGGTTTGGGATTTGAGCAGTCAAAATAGGTCAGTATTGTAGTTGTGACAGTGATGCCACCGTTGGCAGACAGTATGTGGACTTAGTGTCCTCACTGTTGCAGCAGCGGCAGTGGCAGCAGTAGTGGCAGCGGTGGAAGGCAGTCCTCACTCTACATCCATTCATCCTCTTCGTCACTACTCTCGTCTACACTTCAACCACACTCATCACCAGCAGCAACTGCAGCAGCAGCAGCAGCTTGGTGGGAATCGTATTGGGCGACCACTAGGTGGACGCAGAAGTTTGTATTCAAAGGTGGTTGCTGCAGGAATGATTGTTATGGTAGATGGCGAAAGTCACTGTCTTGTGCAGGAGGGATCAAAACGTTGGCGGTGCAAGCGCTGTAATCTCCATGGCCATGAGAAACGCACCAGACTCCGTTGTCATCAGTGTTGTGTTGCATTGTGTGCTCCATGCTTTCAGCACTATCACTTGGAGAAAGATGGACAAGGCAGCCATTCATTTACATCCACTTGTAGCCCAACAACCTTGCCTTTTGATAATGAAGTTCATCATATTTCCAACCCAAACCCTGAAGTCCCATTACATATCTACCCATGATAGTATCAGTGCACATAGCATTCTTTATACAGTATTTTGTATTCTTTTCACCTGAATACTATGGTTCTACTATGCATGACTCCTTTTACTCTTATTTTAGTTTTACAGTATGTTTAATTAAAGTTTAGTTTTTGTGAAGGAATATGTAAATGGAGGGGAAAAAAGGTTGTGCCAAGCAAACAATGCAGAAGGGTGATAAGTCTTTCTTCTATGCTCAAAAGTATTTCATATATTTTGATGTGAACATAACCTTAAATTTGTGAATTTTATAATTTTCCAGTCTTTGACATACAAAAGGGAAGGATAAGTTTTGGTTTAGACAAAAAATCTTAGTCAAGTGTAACAGAATGCTAGTCATAACATTACATACAAGCAGTTTATACATCCAAAAATATAGATGTAGTGCCAAGAGGAACTGATTTTGTTTGAGAGATGTGGAACATAATTTTTTAGCTGTTTCATGACATGTAGGGCTAAGAAATTCTATTATGTGCTTTCAAGTCAGTATTTTTTTTTTTGTGTGTGTGTGTGTGTGTATCTCTTTGTGGAAAATACAGTATATGTTGCAGTGATATATAAATGCATTTAAAACCATCTGCATCAAAAGTGAATTTTTTAATTTTTCAGTAGGTCACATACACCATTCCTGATCATATAAAGGAAAAATGTTTTGGTTAAGACAGAGAATCTTAGTCAAGTGCAATGGAATGCTAGTGTTAAAATTACATACAAGGAGTTCATGCAACCAAAAATACAGATGTAGTGCAAAGAGGAATGAGTTTTGTTTGTTATGTGTGGAACAACTTTTATGCATAGAATGTAACTTTTTTAGTTGTTTCATGACATGTAGGGCAGAGAAATTCCATTTCGTTTGTGCTTTCAAATGATTTTCTTTTTCGTGTACCTCTCTTTGGAAGATACAGTATCTGTTGCAGTGATACATGAATGCATTTAAAACCATCTACATCAAGTGAAAATAAAATAATTTTCATTAATTCATTCTGTATATCACTACCTGAGAATATGGTGATGGATATGAATACACACTACGATTTTCTATTAAAAAGTGCCTCAGAAAAGCATAATGGTAATTCACTTGAGTATTATAGATCAGAAATGCTTGGGACCACAAGGTCTTTAGGAAGTTGCTCTGTTTATTTGAGGAATCCTTATGATAGACTGTAAGAGTTGTTTTTAGAATACTACAAATTGTGGTATGTAAGAAGTTCATCATTTTCCTCCTTCATATAATGTTATTTTTTTCACAAATTGACTCGGTATTTCATTCTTATTTTCATCATATGTTGTATTTAATGCTGTGTGCCAAGCAGCATTAAATACTACATGAATAGTGTTAACTGTCTCCCACCCCACTATGCATTACCCATCACTTAAACATTTGTCATATTTCTCCATCTTTCAGTATTTACTTAAACAATTAATGTGGGAAAATAAGATATCTGTGATAGCTAAAGGGAGTGAGGATAAAAGATTATTAACTCTACATGGTAAACATTAGTACTGTACAGTACGCATGCTCTTTTACCCACTCATGCTGTTGCTAAGTTAATTTTTGGGTATGATTAAATGACAGCTTACTAGTGTTTTTAGCTATACAGTAGCTGTAATGTTGTGGCATAAGAGCATTTAGAAATTAGTAGATTATTATCAAGTTCCAGGCAAGATGAAGGAGGAGGAAGAGGAGAGAAGCTAGTGAGAGTTATGGTGAAAGGTGCTTCTTTTTCTGTAGTTGGTAGGCTGTTACTTTACATCTTGATGTTAACCAAAAGTAGCCCCATTGCATGATTGAGTGATTGCTTTGCACTGTTACAGTTCTGTTTTCAGCAATGGTAACTGTAGCCTGGTAATCATAAAATATTTAAGAAAGCAAAAAGAAATATTAAGTGGCTTGGAGGAGTCAATGTGTCTGATGTGAATAATATTCTTCATTGTGTTTAACAAGCATACTAAGTGTTAATGTACAGGGGTCTTTGGGGGATGGATTTGTGGTAAAATGATTTTATCTCTTTCATGTCACAGAAGTGCATTTGCTGATCATTTTGTGTTTACATTGTCAAGGTTTGCAGGCTTTACAGCATCGTAACTACTGTAAATAAAGTTGTTTTAAGTACTAAGGTGATGACAGAGGTACTGTACAAAGAAAAGCCATAAATACATTAATGTAATTGTAAGATTGAAAGTGTTTATGAAGGTTTAAAAGAAATGAATTATACCATATTTTAAAATTGTCCAAATTTGGTACATGTATAGTGGGATAAATGGTGGTATAAAAGGCAAAATATTAACAAGGGCTTCAGCTTCTACCCTCTTATTTAAGATGATAGTAACAGGTATAGCAATGGTGAAAAATTAATACAGAACAAGTGACACCATGGATATGTATCACTTGATATGATCACGATAGAAGATATCCTTAATGATTGCTAAGAAAATAGGTGATATTGATAGGTTTACAATTTCCTTTGATATAATCATGTAAGTGTTTGTGAAGGTCAGAGACAAGTGATAAGCATGAATATGTGATATAGGGAATCAGACTTGGTTATTGATACCATGATTGTTACTGGATATTGTGAATGGACCAAAGAACACTGTATAAACATGTAAGAACTTGAAGAAAATGTTAAGAACATACTTCTTAATCTTCTTAACTAGCAATACCCATAAATCAAGTACCTGAGATGTAGAAATAAAAGTGCTATATCAGTTTGAAAAGATTGAAAAACATACCCCTATTCCAAAAGTCTTTGGACTTTTAAACAGTACTAGGGGGAAAAGGTGCTAAGGCCAGTGCTATGAGGTATGTGAACTAATGAAAACTTTGAAAAATTGTACTGAATGAATATTACCAAGGATACATATTGTTTGATATGAAGAGAAGACAGAATATAGCATTAATGCCAAAAAAATAAAAGAAAATACAGGATAAGTAAATGATTCTCATTGATGTAGGCTGAAAGGTGATTCTGTAGGTATTAAACAAGTGGTACGATTATTAAAGTTTTATATTTAAGGGAATTATTTTCTGACATCATTGATTGGGCACCATTGAAGGAGATGATAAGAAGTTTTTATGTATGTTAATATGAAAGCAAAATAGTGACCAAGGAACAGTAAGGAATAAGGAAAAGGTGGTATATTTGATGAAAACAGACTTAGCGATCTTAATGCAGTAACACAAGATTAGTGAACTTCCATGTCTTCCTCAGAAATTCTCTAACAATAATTTCACTTATACAAAAGCTTGTAAAATCCAGTGTCTGCCAAAAATAATCTTGTCTGCCTCAATTATACATTTTTAAAGGTAATGTCACACTTACATTTCAGTACTTTGACATCTCTCCTTTGGCCTGTACTACCAACTGCTGGTATTGGCAAGGTTCTAGAAGTACTGTAGGTGTGTGTTTTGGGCCCATGGGATCTTGATTTCTTGAATGAGGTGAGGCACTGATTAGGTGTTGCAGGAAGTTTCCACTTGATTGTGTGTTCCGAGCACCCATCGTGCCTAGAAATCTCAAATGTACCCTCATTTTCTTGCTTCCAGGCAAGAGTTCAGGCTTTCAGCTCCTTAGAAAGGTGGAAGAAATACAGGAAGCAAAATGAAGTAGCAGCTAGGAAGAGTACAGAAATAACATCCTTCCCTTTGGCAAACTGAGATGAGTTGCTGGTGCTCACACAGTTAGAAAGAATGATAATCTCAGCAACCAGGTAGACAATGATTTCACCCTGAGAGCATCAAATGCTTGTACCCACACTAAAACTTAGCCATATATTGCCTTTGAAATTATGTGGGGGCTCACAGTGTTTTTTTGTGGATACTGTTTATTGTAAATGAATTCTTTATTTTCATTTGTTGAAAATACTCAGGACAGACCAAATTAGTTAATGATTTGTTCAAATTTGTTTTCCATAAATTTTATGGTGTTAAGACAAACTTATGAAAGTTTAAAAAGTTGCTTCATATGGATGATATGTTTTGTTGATTAATCTGTGATGGCTGACTGTTATACAGTACAAGAAATTATTCTGTCTTGTCCTTTATTTGTATATGATGATTACGGTAAACAGCATAATTCTGCTTGCTAGAACTGACTATCATGTCTACTATCCAATACTGAGCACCTTTTTCTCTTCTCAGAGGCTGGCAAGGAACTTATTAAAGGTATGTCAGTGATAATTTCCTTCACTGTGAAAGGAATGATCCAATTTACCAAGATATAATGTGACATCTAAATCTGAGCCAGCTTACCACTAACCTCCAGTTTATAACATCATCTTGATCAAAACAAACAAAAATGCATTTTACCCACTATTTTTTGCATTCAGAAAGATCTTGTACTTTTCTGAAGACTTTTGATGGGAGATTTGGAAAGTTGTGAAATTTCATACAAGTAATACTATAATTTACAATTGAAATAGGTGTGTAATTAATGGCACTGAATTGCATATTACAGCACTGTAATTATGATATATATAGATAAGAAAATGCCCAAAAGTCAAAGACTATCCTGTGGAATGAATATATCAGAATCTGATATATGCTTATTAACTCCTTAACTCCTCTGTTAGATTTCCTTACCAACCCTGTGAATCTGTTTTTCAGGTTGTATAAGTAATGTACAGGGGAAAGTGGCAGGGGTCAAGAGGAAGGGGCAGAGTTGCAAATGAGGGCAAATAGGAGCTAGGATGAGTGATTATTAGAAGACTTTGGGAAGGGATAATAAGATGGATTAGGAAGAGGTTAATAATGCGAGTAAAACATCAGTAAAAGGGACATGAGGGAGTGGTAAAAGATAGGTATGAGGTGAGGAGATTGAATAAGTATTTTGATGGATTGTTGAATGTGCTTCATAAGGTGGTAAAAACCTTGTATGAAATTAATTGTGACAGTGTGGCTCAGTTGGATATTATTATAGTTGAATATTTTAAGAAAGAGGACGACTGTCTTGTTGGATGGTTAGTTAGGGTATACAGTTTTTGTATGGCTCATGGGAAGGTGGCTGAGGATTGGTGGAATGCAAGTGTAGTTCCAAGGGATACAAATTTGAGTGTTTGAACTATAAAGGTAGTTTGTTGTGTGGGAGTGTGTTGTTTGAAAGGGTTAAGCCATGTACAGAGCATAAGATTGATGGTGGTGTTGGGGGTGGCGGGGGGGGAGGTTTGAACATTGTGGCTTCAGAAAAGGAAGAGGATGTTTGAATCAGATGTTTACAGATATATAAAGAAGGAAATGTTTAGCAAACTGTTATCCAACATTAGACAAAACTAGAATTTTCTTTTCAAGTTTGGTTATTTTATCAAAAGAAGCACAAAGAACTAATAGAAAAGGTCTGGAGAAGGGAAGGAAAGATAGTACCAGAATTAAGATAGCTGAATACAGACAGACTAAAAGCCTTATTTTTGCCTGTCATGGATGAGAGATTATTGAAGAGTGATGTGAACACAACCTTTAAGGTTTTAAACCAGATTGATGGTTTAGACAGTGATCAGTTCCCCTAAAGATGAAGGAATGAAACCATTACTTAAATTGTAAAATTTTAACAAGGAGAATGGTTGTGAGTGTGGATTAGGTTGCGAGTCCAGAGGTACCCTATTATATGAAATTTGCCAGAAAAAAATGTGTAAATGCATCAATCTGGTGATGTTTGAGTGAAAGATATGCAGCAAAGTTATGACCTTAGTAAGAACTTTTATTTTGTGATATCCATAGTTTTCTTACAAAGGTAGATATTGACAGCTTTATTGGATTTATTTTTTGAAATATGATCAAATCCATTTTAGTCACAGTTTCTCACCTGCTCCTCTCCCAAACTCACATTATATGACCATGTAATGTTTATTTCATTTAACTTTGCTAAATATAAACACATCTCTTAGGCTTCAATAAACTGAAAAATGTATTATCTACTGAGAACATTTTTAAAACTTTCTGTGTCTTAGTCATAATTTAACTTATGAGACTATTATTTACTGAACTGTGACATACACAGTGGCAAGAAACAATTGTTGGACAATAGTTGGCAAAGTAGCCTGATAAATGTATAATTAGTGCTAGATCATATATGTAGTATGTTTTGTATGACAATTGATAGAGAAAGCAAACCAGTCACTTTACAGGGCTTTTTTTTTTTTTAGAGGATTTTGTAGGCATGGTTAACTTTTTCCCCCTCCCAAAGCCCCATGACATAGACTACAGATATGTTGCCAGAAATTGCTTTTTTGTTACCCAGCTCATGGTGTTAATGCATGGGAAAAATGATTCAAGTGGAGTTCCAACACATCTGATGAAAAGCAAGGCTGACAGGCTTGTCAGTTCCATAGATGATTGAGTTCCACTCTTGATGATGATGATCTGATGCCTCTGTCACAGTCAGCTGTTAACACCACAAGTGTTTATTGTTCTGATGATGAAAGACTCAATTATGTTTGGGACTTCATATGAAGTGCCACAGTCAACTGACTGGACATTTGAATTCTCTCATTGTCTTTAAACTTAGGCCTGTGTAGCTGGAAAAACTGACATAGAGTTTGAGTTTTCTTTCACCATATGTGATACTACATTCCTTAGTCCAATTTGCTGTTTCAAAGTTTTCATGTTCTCAAGATTTGATACTCTTCCTTACTTCTGTTTTATGTTGAAAATGGTAGTTAAGCACCCCATTCACTTCTCAAGACTGTCAGTCAGTGTCTTGAAAAAAGAAGCTTTTCATATCTGACATTGGAATGCAAATTAGCCTCTTTAAAAACAGATTGTGGTGCTTGCTTTGATTCCTTTGTTTGTGGATTGGGGTTGGTAGCCATAAATATCAGGACATATATTTGCTGAGAAAGTGATGTATGTACTTGGAACTGTCATTTTTCTTTCCTGAAGTTCAGTTGAAGAATGGAACTGCCTATTCAGGGTATGAATGTACTACTTTTGAGCCATTAAAGTAAACAAATGAAAATGTTTCTTTCTGTGGAATTATGACAGATTTTTGGATGCCGACTTTCAGGAACTGCACTGATAATGCTCCATGGGATGCCAGTTCCTGTCTGCTCGTTGCAGATGCATGTTACAAGCTGTAGATTTTATCAAAGAAACTCTTAAGATTGATCATTTCCTACAATATCATCCATAGTGTCTTTCATACTTAAATGCAGACAATGATTCATGCTGTGCCAAATTGGAGCATTTGGATAATCTCTGACAAGCTTGATAGCCACCATCAGTTTTCTACCAAGTATCACTGAGGCTTTATTGCATGCAAAACAAATAAGAAGCCCCTTAAGAATTTGTTGTGCAAACCTATGTTGGGAGAGATTCTCTGTCAATTCTTCATCAAGTTGTATCTACATTTGTACCAGAAAGGTCCTCTAAATTGAGGAAGAATGTTACAGATTCATCATTTTCCCATGAGCTAGCTTAGGTAAGTCATCAGAAGAGACTTCTAGAGATCTTTGGTAGGTTATCAAAACAGATCTCTTGCTTAACATGGTCGATCTATAAGAAAAGATGACTTTGAATCACTGTGGGTAGCATTTTCCTGGCATTCTTTCCTATTGTCCCCTGAAATTTGTTGGAAAGTTTTTGTGAATGTTTTGTTTAGGTGCAAGGTACTACCTATTAGAATTTGCTGATCAATCCAGTTTTGTACAGTGTTCAGAACACTGTCAGTATCATCAAATCATTGCATCTGAAGTTCATCACTGAATGTTTCAGTCCTCCTTCCCTTCACCTGTTTTGTGATTTTCTCTGCTGCTTCATGGGTTTCTGAGATATTATCTTTTTTTCTAAGAGATCACTGACTCGCCCTTATGCTTTCTGTAAGGCCTACAAAAATCTCATACTTCTCCGCTGTTTACAAGCAGTTGCCTCCACAGAATATACCTGGGAAGATACTGAGCACGATATTTTTTACATAGCAAAAATCAACCATGGATAAAACCTTTTCTTCTCCAAAACTTTATCTGTTGTCCAACATGCTGGAGCTTCTTTTTCCAGAGGTGCCTCCCCAGCCACTAAGGATTCTGTTGCATCCACTTTTCTGCTTGTGTTTGCTTCTGTTGATGCTGACCCTAATGGTACTGCCAGTTATCCATTGGCTGTTGTTGCTGACCTAAAATAAAAGAAAATGTGTTACCTGTTCATGGATGAATGTTTAAATTATTTACACAGGTTACTGCATGTTTGTTAAAGTTGGTTATATAAATCCATAGCTTTATACTGATTAATAAGTTACTTCCATTTAACTCATGCATATTACAAGAAAAACCATTTTTGAAAATATGAAATTTTTAAAAATCAATTGAGATTCATAGTTTCTTCATACTTATTTACCATTTCCTGTGTGAGCAAGGTGGAACCAAGAACAGAGAAAGAAAAGCAGCATTTGCTCATATCCTTTCTCTAGCTGTCATGTGCCCCATCCATAACCAAGTCCCTCAGACTTATCTATGGTTTTCCTTGGCTGCTTAACATCTGATTCAGTCCATTGACAGCAAGTTGCTCCCTGTTTAGTACATCATTCCAATTTACTTTATCCTGTGGGTGCCTTTTATCCTCTTGCATGTGCGTATCCCAATCATTTGAAATATTTTTCACTCCATCCTTCCATCTCCAATTAAGTCTTCCCTCTTTTCCCTATTCTCCTCACTTCTGACAGTTTCTGGTGGTCAGAGAAAGAGGTTTAGGCTGTGATCTTCCCTTTTTTTTATGATTTTGGAGGATCTGCAGCTCATTAAGCCAGTTATGTAGAATTAAGGGAGTAGTAGATTATAAAGGGGGCCCCAAGTGGTATATTCATTAGATATTCAGTGTGAAAGTGCCAAATTTTGTGAGTTTAAGTGGGATTTGGGAGTAAAAGCTTCCTAGGTTCAAATTGAAAGGAGTATTGCCAGCTTGACTGAATCAAGATATTTTACTTGTATTTTATCTCTCTTTTGAAGGGACCCAATTAGTAAGTCAGTGGCTGGGTATTGCTTTGAAGTGAACTGGTGTGGTAAATCAGTGTATGAAAGTCCAGCATTGCTAAATGCTAGTGTAATTTTTATTTTTAGTATAACCAAAAGGCAATGCCCTGGCAGTTGGACATTTTGATTCTCTTCTCCTGTAGAATTTACTCTAGTAATCTTCAATAAATGCTACTAGTATTATTTTAGGGAATAATTTGAATAACTCTAACTCTGCCTGAACAGAAATTAATAGTATGAATTTAGTTACAGGAATATACCACAGCCAGTCTATTAAAACAAGATGGCAAAGAAAAGACTAGAGATAAAAGTGAAAGGATATTAGACTTGAAAACATCACATACCATATGTTTAGGGATGCTATGGAAGCTTGTGAAGGAACAGAATCAGAGGATAGCACAGCTGCAGGTGGAGTTAAGGAAATTGAAGAAGTTGTTCAAAGACCATGGAGGAGAACAGAAACACTGTTTAGGAAAGGGTGTTCAGGTGATACCAAATCAGAGGTATAATTTTTTTTTTTTCAAGCATTGCAACTAAAATGAAAAAAAAAGTTTTGAATATTTCATTGTCTCAAATTATGGATAACAGAGGGTTTAATGTATATTTGTTTTCATACTTGATCACTGTTTCCCACGTTAGCATGGTAGCCCATGCACCAAAACAGCAGTTCCCTATCCACAACTAGACCCCATAGAACTTTCCATGGTTTACTCCAGATGCTTCATGTACCCTGGTTCAGTATATTGACAGCATACCACTTCATTCCAATTCTCTATCCCATGCATGCCTTTCACTCTATTGCATGTTCTGGGCCCAATTGCTCAAAATCTTTTTCACTCCATCTTGCCATCTTTAATTTGATCTCTCCATTCACCTTGTTCTCTCCATTTCTGACATATATATCCTATTACACACACACACACACACACACACACACACACACACACATATATTTTTTTCATACTTATTTGTCATTTCCTGCATTAGCGAGGTAGCATCAACAACAAAGGAATGAGCCTTAGAGGAAAAGTTCTTCCCTTGATGATATATATTATTTATATTTCTTTATTTATTATACTTAGTCGCTGTCTCCCTCATTAGCGAGGTGCCGCAAGGAAACAGACAAAAGAATGGCCCAATCCACCCACGTACACATGTATATTCATAAACGCCCAGACACGCACATATACATACCTATATATTTCAGTGTATACATACATATACATACATAGACATATATACACATGCTTATAATTCATACTTGCTGCCTTCATCCATTCCCGACACCACCCCACCACACATAAAATGGCACCACCCTCTCCCTGCGCGCGCACAAGGTAGCGCTAGGAAAAGACAACAAATGCCACATTCGTTCACACTCAGTCTCTAGCTGTCATGTGTAATGCATTGAAACCACAGCTCCCTTTCCACATCCAGGCCCCACAAAACTTTGCATGGTTTGCCCTAGACGCTTCACATGCCATGGTTCAATCCACTGACAGCATGTTGACCCCAATATACCACATCATTCCAGTTCACTCTATTCCTTGCATGCCTTTCATCCTCCTGTATATTCATGCCCCGATCGCTCAAAATCTTTTTCACTCCATCCTTCCACCTCCAACTTGGTGTCCCACTTCTCCTCGTTCCCTCCACCTCTGAAACATGTATCCTCTTTGTCAATCCTTCCTCACTCATTCTTATCTTGTGACCAAACCATTTCGATACACCTTCTTCTCTCTCAACCACACTCTTTTTATTACCACACATCTCTCTTACCCTTTCATTACTTAATCAAACCACCTCACACCACATATTCTCCTCAAACATTTTATTTCCAGCACATCCACCCTCTTCCGCACAACCCTATCTATAGCCCTTTCCCCGTCCTCCGCACAACCCTATTTATAGCCCATGCCTCGCAACCATATAACTTTGTTGGAACCACTATTCCTTTAAACATACCCATTTTTGCTCCGAGATAACGTTCTCGCCTTCCACACATTCTTCAGTGCTCCCAGAACCTTCACCCCCTCCCCAACCTGTGACTCACTTCCGCTTCCATGGTTCCATCCACTGCTAAATCCACTCCTAGATATCGAAAACACTTCACATCCTCCAGTTTTTCTCCATTCAAACTTACACCCCAGTTAATTTGTCCCTCAACCCTACTGTACCTAATTACCTTGCTCTTATTCACATTTACTCTCAGCTTTTTTCTTTCACACACTCTACCAAACTTGGTCACCAACTTTTACAGTTTCTCATCCGAATCAGCCACAAGCGCTGTATCATCAGTGAACAAAAACTGACTCACTTCCCAAGCCCTCTCATCCACAGCAGACTTCATACTTGCCCCTATCTCCAAAGCTCTTGCATTTACCTCCCCCACAACCCCATCCTTAAAACAAATTAAACAAACCATGGAGATATCACACACCTCAGCCGCAAACCAACATTTACTGGGAACCAATCATAAATGTATTGTTACGGATCATTCTACTGGGAAGGATCATCAACTACGCACACAGATAACACTATCTTAGAGTTATGGGATTAAATCAAAGATGAGTGTTAAAACTACTTGTAATACAAGAAATAAAGAGTACAAAATAACAAAAGCACATTAATCAGGCACAAGTCATTTACGCTAACACTGAACATGAATTCAGTATTCCAGGTAAGACTTCAAACCAGGAGATCTCTTAACTGTATGACAATTTAACTTTAGAAACATGATTTGAGATACACTTATTTGTTGGACATTTCTAGGACAAGTTACAATGCTCTATGACACTCGGACCTAATTGACACAGGCAGTGCAACGCCGAAGAGTTTAGTATAGTGCCACTTTACACAGTGATCGTAGGCTGCAGGTTTGAGACAGAGGGCAAGCCTACTTACCTGCTGGGCCCGCGGGTTAGCTAAGGAATCGTGGCCCAGCTGGCATCAGAGGTTTTTATTGAAGAGAGGAGCGAACCAGGAGTAGCCTGCCCCCAACCTGCTGCCCTAGTCTCAAGTGGGATTGGAGAAGGGTGACCCAGAGTGCCACTCTTGATTGGCTAGAGGCCTAAGGTCCAGCTGTGATTGGAGGAGGGTGGCTCATAGTGCCACTCTTAGTTGACTGGAGTCCTAAGGTCTGGCTCTGACTGGAGGAGGGTGGCTCATAGTACCCCTCCTGGTTGACTGGAGGGTCTTAAGTCCGGCCCTCATCTTGCCTAAGGCCCAACCTCCTCCTGTCCTAACGGTAACAACAATGAACAGGAAGCCATATTTCCAAAGTGACCTCCTCTCTTTACCTCAGCCGTCTGGTGCCTTGGACGGGGGAGAAATGACAGGTCCAAGTGTTACATGTAACTGGATTGATGGCCCGACACGACCTCTGCTCCTGACCTTTGCCATCTAGCATCTTGGGTGTGGGAAAGACGACAGGCCTAAGTGTTGAGGGTAACTGGATTGATGACCCAGCCAGGGGACTGAAACCCAAGCCGAGATAATATAGGCCCTGGCCCCCTCTCTGCCATCCTACAACATAAATCATCACTTACACCTTAAGCACACAAGGGGACACACATATGAACATTGGGCAAACACACACACATTTGTAACAATATATATATTTATTATACTTAATTGCTGTCTCTCACGTTAGCGAGGTAGCACAAGGAAACACAAAGAATGGCCCAACCCACCCACATGTACATGTATGTATATAAATGCCCTCACGTGCACTTATACGTACATTTGCATATCAATATGTACATATACTGACATATATACACATGTACATACTCATATTTGCTACCTTCATTCATTCCCGTCGCCACCCTGCGGCACATGAAATAGCATCACCCCCCCTCCAGCGAGGTAGCACCAGGAAAAGGCAAAAAAGGCCACATTCGTTCGCACTCAGTCTCATGATGTCATATGTAATGCACCAAAACCACAGCTCCCATTTCACATCCAGGCCCCACAGACCTTTCCATGGTTTACCCCGGACAGTTCACATGCCCTGGTTCAGTCCAGAGACAGCAAGTCAACCCCAGTGTACCACATTGTTCCAATTCACTCCATTCCTTGCACACCTCTCACCCTCCTGTATGTTCATACCCCAATCACTTAAAATCTTTTTCGCTCCATCCTTCCACCTTCAATATGGTCTCCTGCTTCTCCTTGTTCCCTCCACCTCTGACACATATATCCTTTTTGTCAATCTATCCTCACTTATATTCTCCATATGTCCAAACCATTTCGACACACCCTTTTCTGCTCTCTCAACCACACTTTTTTTTATTTCCGCATATCTCTCTTGCCCCTTCATTACTCAGTCAAACTCATCACACCGTATATCTTTTTTTCTTTCATACTATTCGCTATTTCCCGCCTCAGCGAGGTAGTGTTAAGAACAGAGGACTGGGCCTCTGAGGAAACATCCTCACCTTTCCATGGTTTAACCCAGACGCTTCACATGCCCTGGTTCAGTCCATTGACAGCACGTCGACCCTGGTATACCACATCGTTCCAATTCACTCTATTCCTTGCACGCCTTTCACCCTCCTGCATGTTCAGGCCCCGATCATTCAAAATCTTTTTCACTCCATCTTTCCTCCTCCAATTTGGTCTCCCACTTCTCCTCGTTCCCTCCACCTCTGACACATATATCCTCTTGGTCAATCTTTCCTCACTCATTCTCTCCATGTGACCAAACCATTTCAAAACACCCTCTTCTGCTCTCTCAACCACACTCTTATTATTTCCACACATCTCTCTTACCCTTACATTACTTACTCGATCAAACCACCTCACACCACATACTGTCCTCAAACATCTCATTTCCAGCACATCCACCCTCCTGGGCACAACTCTATCCATAGCCCACGCTTCGCAACCATACAACATTGTTGGAACCACTATTCCTTCAAACATACCCATTTTTGCTTTCCGAGATAATGTTCTCGACTTCCAAACATTCTTCAAGGCTCCCAGAATTTTCGCCCCCTCCCCCACCCTATGATTCACTTCCGCTTCCATGGTTCCATCCGCTGCCAGATCCACTCCCAGATATCTAAAACACTTCACTTCCTCCAGTTTTTCTTCATTCAAACTCACCTCCCAATTGACTTGACCCTCAACCCTACTGTACCTAATAACCTTGCTCTTATTCACATTTACTCTTAACTTTCTTCTTTCACACACTTTACCAAACTCAGTCACCAGCTTCTGCAGTTTCTCACATGAATCAGCCACCAGCGCTGTATCATCAGCGAACAACAACTGACTCACTTCCCAAGCTCTCTCATCCCCAACAGACTTCATACTTGCCCCTCTTTCCAAAACTCTTGCATTCACCTCCCTAACAACCCCATCTATAAACAAATTAAACAACCATGGAGACATCACACACCCCTGCTGCAAACCTACATTCACTGAGAACCAATCACTTTCCTCTCTTCCTACACATACACATGCCTTACATCCTCGATAAAAACTTTTCACTGCTTCTAACAACTTTCCTCCCACACCATATATTCTTAATACCTTCCACAGAGCATCTCTATCAACTCTATCATATGCCTTCTCCAGATCCATAAATGCTACATACAAATCCATTTGCTTTTCTAAGTATTTCTCACATACATTCTTCAAAGCAAACACCTGATCCACACATCCTCTACCACTTCTCCCTTTTCTCCCTAAAATTTAATGATACTCTCTCACCCCAACTCTCATTTGCCCTCTTTTTCACCTCTTGCACCTTTCTCTTGACCTCCTGTCTCTTTCTTTTATACATCTCCCACTCAATTGCATTTTTTCCCTGCAAAAATCGTACAAATGCCTCTCTCTTCTCTTTCACTAATAATCTTACTTCTTCATCCCACCACTTACTACCCTTTCTAATCAACCCACCTCCCACTCTTCCCATGCCACAAGCATCTTTTGCGCAATCCATCACTGATTCCCTAAATACATCCCATTCCTCCCCCACTCCCCTTACTTCCATTATTCTCACCTTTTTCCATTCTGTACTCAGTCTCTCCTGGTACTTCCTCACACAAGTCTCCTTCCCAAGCTCACTTACTCTCACCACCCTCTTCACCCCAACATTCACTCTTCTTTTCAGAAAACCCATACAACTCTTCACCTTAGCCTCCACAAGATAATGATCAGACATCCCTCCAGTTGCACCTCTCAGCACATTAACATCCAAAAGTCTCTCTTTCGCGCGCCTGTCAATTAACACATAATCCAATAACGCTCTCTGGCCATCTCTCCTACTTACATACATATATATATATATATATATATATATATATATATATATATATATATATATATATATATATATTTTTTTTTTTTTTTTTTTTTTTTTTTTTCATACTATTCGCTATTTCCCGCGATAGCGAGGTAGCGTTAAGAACAGAGGACTGGGCCTTTGAGGGATTATCCTCACCTGGACCTCTTCTCTGTTCCTTCTTTTGGAAAATTAAATATATTTATTTGAAAATTTATTTATTAATTTTGCTTTGTTGCTGCCTCCCGCGTTAGCGAGGTAGCGCAAGGAAACAGACGAAAGAATGGCCCAACCCGCCCACATACACATGTATATACACACACGTCCACACACGCAAATATACATACCTATACACATATATATAAACACACAGACATATACATATATACACATGTACATGATTCATACTGTGTGCCTTTATTTGTTCCCATCGCCACCTCGCCACACATGGAATAACAACCCCCTCCCCCCTCATGTGTGCGAGGTAGCGCTAGGAAATGACACCAAAGGCCCCATTCGTTCACACTCAGTCTCTAGCTGTCATGTAATAATGCACCGAAACCACAGCTCCCTTTACACATCCAGGCCCCACACAAATTTCCATGGTTTACCCCAGACACTTCACATGCCCTGATTCAATCCACTGACAGCACGTCAACCCTGGTATACCACATCGATCCAATTCACTCTATTCCTTGCCCTCCTTTCACCCTCCTGCATGTTCAGGCCCCGATCACACAAAATCTTTTTCACTCCATCTTTCCACCTCCAATTTGGTCTCCCACTTCTTCTCGTTCCCTCCACCTCCGACACATATATCCTCTTGGTCAATCTTTCCTCACTCATTCTCTCCATGTGCCCAAACCATTTCAAAACACCCTCTTCTGCTCTCTCAACCACGCTCTTTTTATTTCCACACATCTCTCTTACCCTTACGTTACTTACTCGATCAAACCACCTCACACCACATATTGTCCTCAAACATCTCATTTCCAGCACATCCATCCTCCTGCGCACAACTCTATCCATAGCCCACGCCTCGCAACCATACAACATTGTTGGAACCACTATTCCTTCAAACATACCCATTTTTGCTTTCCGAGATAATGTTCTCGACTTCCAAACATTCTTCAAGGCTCCCAGAATTTTCGCCCCCTCCCCACCCTATGATTCACTTCCGCTTCCATGGTTCCATCCGCTGCCAGATCCACTCCCAGATATCTAAAACACTTCACTTCCTCCAGTTTTTCTTCATTCAAACTCACCTCCCAATTGACTTGACCCTCAACCCTACTGTACCTAATAACCTTGTTCTTATTCACATTTACTCTTAACTTTCTTCTTTCACACACTTTACCAAACTCAGTCACCAGCTTCTGCAGTTTCTCACATGAATCAGCCACCAGCGCTGTATCATCAGCGAACAAGAACTGACTCACTTCCCAAGCTCTCTCATCCCCAACAGACTGCATACTTGCCCCTCTTTCCAAAACTCTTGCATTCACCTCCCTAACAACCCCATCCATAAACACACCCCTGCCACAAACCTACATTCATTGAGAACCAATCACTTTCCTCTCTTCCTACACGTACACATGCCTTACATCCTCGATAAAAACTTTTCACTGCTTCTAACAACTTGCCTCCCACACCATATATTCTTAAAACCTTCCACAGAGCATCTCTATTAACTCTTATCATATGCCTTCTCCAGATCCATAAATGCTACATACAAATCAATTTGCTTTTCTAAGTATTTCTCACATACATTCTTCAAAGCAAACACCTGATCCACACATCCTCTACCACTTCTGAAACCACACTGCTCTTCCCCAATCTGATGCTCTGTACTTGCCTTTACCCTCTCAATCAATACCCTCCCATATAATTTACCAGGAATACTCAACAAACTTATGCCTCTGGAATTTGAGCACTCACTCTTATCCCCTTTGCCTTTGTACAATGGCACTATGCAAGCATTCCGCCAATCCTCAGGCACCTCACCATGAATCATACATACATTAAATAACCTTATCAGCCAGTCAACAATACAGTCACCCCCTTTTTTTTAGATGATTATCAGGTGTTACTGGACTCTGCCTCCTATAGGTAATAATGTTAATGAAAAGTCAACTCTGGTGAGGTTGTATCACTGGGAGTACAACCTTGTCAAAGAACTTTTCACTCCAAAGGAGTCGTCAGTTCTTTGCTGCTGGATGTAGTGCAACCTTGAGTTGCAGGTGCCTTTAGAAAGGTGGTACCACCTGGAGTCTTTCAAAGAAATTTGTCTTGGGATATTTACAAATTGATTAATATAAGTATCATACATATATGCTTGCTGTTTCCTGCATCAGCGAGGTAGTTGCCTGGAACAGATGAAGAAATGACCTTGTGTGCATATATCCTCACTCTATCTGTCACTGTATAATGCACTGAAACCTAAGCCTTCTATCCACAATGAGGCCCCACTGGCCTTTTTGTACCATACCTTCTGCCACAGAAGTCTGTTCTTTGGGCTCCCAGTGTACTCAGGAAGCCAGCCTTGTCTATTAGGCAGGACCTTTGTGATTTGAATGCAGGGCAATTGAAGAGTTAAGTGTTCACTGTCCTCGGTTTGAAAGTAGCATCTTGGGCATGACAAATTTTGTGATATGTTGAAATAGTGTTTATAATGCTGGAAAGATAGTAGTTGTTCAGGACAGAGATAGGACATAACTCATATGTGTTTCTGAAGCGTAGTTTCAGATGGTTGAATATCTGGTAGCATGGTGTTTAAGTTTGGTTTAAAGAACAGTTATGGAGTGCTTGTGCTATTTAAGTTTGTGTACATTTTATTTTTGTGTTTATTCTGGGTGGGGGAATCTTTGAAGTGATTATCTCTTCTTTAGGGTTGTGACTAGGTATGAAGTGGTTTGAAAGAGAATGGTCTGCTTCTGTTGCAAACTGAGTGCTGAGCATATTGCAGTAAGATTGTAATGGGAGACTTTGTTTTTTTGTGTGTGCATGTTAAGTGTTTATTGTTAGCATGCAACTAGTGAATGTCTGAGTGCATATGTGGATGTTAGTGACCTTTTAGGAACTGATAATAAAATTTTCAAGATTTTTTCAGACCAATTTTTTTTTTTTTTTTCATATGGAAGATTTGAATCTTATAGTATTCTCATTCATTTTTTTTTTTTTTTTTTTTTTTTTTGTGTGTGTGTGTGCAAGATTTTGCTTTGAAAAATCAATTTTTCAGATACAGTAGTACTAATCTCATGGAGTTTGTCTTTTCCTTTGAATATTCTGGAATGAAGGTTTTATGCCTCATTGTGATTTTGATGGAGGAATCAGTTGCAGTTATTTGTATGAACTTCATTAACATAGACATGATGGTTTTTCATACACTGAGGAATAGCCAAGAACTATAGTAACATGATTACAGTTACTCAAGTATCTAACATACTGCAAATGATTATATTACTGATCGTAATTGTTTCAGACTTTGGAATCTTTTTCAAACATTATCCTTATTATTTTCATGTAGAAACATCATCATCATCATTTAACTGCATTTCAAATGTCAAATGAGAATTTACATAGACTATATATGCCATGCTTACAAATGGAAATAAAAGAGGTAAGGGCTGAAATTTGTTTTCTGTCGTGATGTTTTTGTTATAGAAAAATCATATGTAAACGTATCATCCTTTTCCCTCTGTTTATTTCTACTTGCATGGCAGTGTATAACAGAATTCATGAATTATTTTTAGCCAAGTGTTTCTTCCTTGTTACTTATATCATCAGCTCTAATTCTGTTTAAGTAGTAGTATTTTTCCTTCTTGACAGATAGCTTTTTATAAGTTTATTCTCTTCAGAATACTTGTATTGTCTTTATGTTCTCCCAAATTACCTACTTCATGAGAATTTGCATCTTGTGAAAATAGAGGAATGGTTTTATAGACTTATTATGATTATTCAGGTTTAGTGAGAGGGATAAAGTATTCCATGTTTTGTTTTTGTAGTGATATTGTAATATTTTTATTCTTTTGCACAGAAAACTTAGCATTCTTCATGTTTTAAAAGGAATGGAAATTTTTGATCCAATATTGTATATTAAATTACTGAATGAATATGAAATGTGATGAACAAAAGGGTTCTTGGCAGGAACTTGGCTCCTATGTGACCCTTGGCTCTCCGCCTCGCCTTGGACCCGCCCCTGCCAGCCCAGTAGTCACATGCTGTTTTGCTACTTTCAGGCACCTTCGCGCGCCTTGTAGCGGACCACTTGGGCTCGGCAGGAGGCGTTCACAGGTCCCCTGGTCAGGGCACATCCCCAGTCAACACCAAGTCCCCAGGACAAAGTAGGTCCCCAGGTCAGGGGTTGTCACCTAGTCTCATCAGGTCTCCAGCATCACCTAGTGGAGGATTTCGCTGTAAAGGACAATCTCAGTTTCCTCAACCAAAATCCCAGTCACAGCAACAGTTAACCATCAGATCTCCTGGAACAAGTGGATGCTCAACTCCAAGTGGTCGCTCTCCATCTGTTGATGGGCATTCTCCTTCTCTCACACCCTCCCCATTGGCTTCCCTTGTGCCCAACCTGTCTAATATCAGTAGTTCTCCTACTGGAGTATGCAGTGGAGGTACACTCCAGCCTTCCACTACTGTGCGATCAATGACTACCACTGGAGTTGCATCGCCAATAATTTGTGATATTTGCAACAAGACTTTTACTTCACGTTCAAATCTGAACAAACACAAACGTGTACAACACTCAGGGGAGGAATATGTTTGCCCAATATGCCGGCGTACCTTTAGGAATAGATACTATATCAAGGAACATGTGTTGCTGTGTTCCACAGCCACACAGAAAAAAGCTGCAGCTGCTGCAGCATCTGTGGTTGTAGGAGTATCAACAGCACAAAGCAGGATAGGAACTGGTGGAGGAGAGGAAGAGGAGGAGGATGGTGAGGAAGGAAAATGCAAAACTGAGGAGTTTGATTGTGTAGAGGATGACCAACCCACAGACTTGGTTCTCCGTCGACATGCCTCACCAACATGATTATGTTATGATATGCTGCTCAAAGAAATTTAGTTTTATATCAGGGGGAGGGGGTATTTAATTTTTAGAAGACTGATTTTGAGGATACAGTGAAGTTAGTAACCTTTCTTGTTGAACGGGATAAAATGATTAAGATGATTTTATCCTGTAATGTGGGCCAGTAGCTAAGTTGTGAAATGGAAACATGGATATACAGTGGTTCAATTCATCACAGTGCAAGAGCTGAAAAGGTTAGCACCGGTTAGCCATGGAAACCCTAGCATGTGAGAAATATTCTCTCTCCCAGTGTTAGTTCTTTGCCCACATTCATATTGCATCCCATTTTTTAGTCTTTTAGTCTGGCAGTCTAGATTTCACTCGTGCCTCTCATAAAGTTTATTCTGTATTCTCAGTGATTTTTGGTTTTCTCAGTACTTTCTAATTTTCTCATTTTCCTCCATTTTTGGTTACTGTGGCACTTTATTGATTTTATACTTTTTTTTCGGATACACAAGCAGTGACTTATGTACTTCATATCCAAATAACATGGAGAACTCTTCAACAAATGTTTCAAGCAATACTGTCTTGTTCTAGACATGAATTTTTGGAACTGGTTTGTGGTCAGAATGCTTGGATAAGATTCACATGTACAGTACAGTCATCAGTGTATCAGCTATCCTTAAGTAATTTGTCTCCATAAATACATGCCAACTAATGACCATAATGACAAATTGTAGACCCCCTATCTTCAGTAGGCTGTGTGCTTAAACACTGTTGAGTCATATGGCTTTACAATCTGTTTTGAGTGCTTTTTCAGTATTGTGTTTCTCACAAAATGTAATTGTGAGCTATGATACTGTATACAGCAGTGAAATAGAGTACTCTTTTTCTCAGTGCATTGATTCAGATCCATGTGATGGTAAAAAATGTTTGTATTGTTGACACTTACAGTAAGGTACAGTAGCAATGACAGCCTGTCAGTAAAGGAAAAGTTCATAACTCTTAAACAAAGGTTGGTTACGTGAAAATAGGAATCAGTGTTACAGAGTATAAGAAAACTACAGTTTTGGCTAAGGAAAGGTCAGGAATTGGTGCAAAATGAGCAAATCAAGAATACATATCAGCTCACTTGTCATGACGTTGGAGGACAGAGGAGGCAGCATAGGCTGCCTGATGATACAGATAAAGGTGTTTTGATGATATGAGTACAATATACAGTACAGGTACAGTATTTTGGCTTCATGACCTTAACTCTGAAAAGCCTACCCTGTAAGTACCCATTACCACGCCATAGTGAGCTATTTTGACAGTACTCTGCGCTGTACTTTGTGCAGTACTGAGAGCAGCTGCAAGAAAAGCTGTATAATGTAGACAAGCAGAGTATATAATTAAAAAACAGTATTTGATGCATTGAGGATAATTTATTGTGGTAAATATTAGTGTATATTTTTTTAAGGGTGAAAGGTCTTTAATGTGATTGCTCAAAATGAAGAACTTTGTAAATTACTTGATTTGTAATTTACATTGCATCTCTGATTATCTTGGATTTGCTGTAACAAATTTATGATTTGTTACAGTGTAATTATGTACATCTGATGTACTGGTAATAAGTCCTGGTTTTGAAGATTTCTAATAAGTGAAGCCATCCTTGATAACCTATCTCATCATGGGATGTAGGATGATTGTGGTATGAGCATGCATCACAAGATCTCACTTTTTATTATTTACAACATGACATAATGTGGTGCCTCTTTAGATATAGATTAAGACAGACCTGGTGCTTCACATAGGCTCCGTGTGCCTTAAAAGAGATAAAAAAAGTTTACTCCAAACCATGGATAGTTTTCAAGACCAAAAGCAGCTTTTGTAGACTTAGACTGATGTGGGTCATACAATAAAAAGACAATAGGTTACTTGAAACTGATAAAAGGGGAGATTAGGGATGTTTTATCTTGATACAGCAAATATCCTCCTTATGAAACTCTAATGTAAATCACTCTTCATTTTCTTTTGTTATGATTTACAGTCATAGCAATTACAACCTTGAAACATATGCAAGAATCTATGGATAATGAAGATGTGTTATTTATGTTTGTATTATTGTCTGTGCTTATTGTTCATTTTGATTAGTTATGTTGCTTTTTATATTTTCTGAAACATGTTATGTTTTCATTTTCAAATTTTACTCGTGGAACTCATCATTAAACATCTGGAAGTATCACTTATGGAAATGCTTTCATAAATAGCAGTTATGCGAATGCTGTTACATTGAAGCAAAAATAATCTCTCATCTACTTGCCCAGCCCCATAACTAGTTAAGCTCTTGTTTTGACAATTCCATCAGCTACGTGTGTATCATGCAGAAGTGTATTTCAAGTGAACTGTTGAATAACTGAAAAAATTATTGGATATATGGATCCCTCCTCTAGGTTCCTAATTCCTGGTCATGTGACTTTGTCAGTTGTTCCTATAGCAACTGTACATATGCCCTTCTTTTTGTTGAATGGGAGTGCAGTTGACCGTGTGCTCTTGGAGTGAACTATCCATTTCTTGTAAATAGTATTATGGACAATAAACTTTTGGTGTGTATTTAAGGTTTTATTTAATCTTCCAGAATCAAAGTGGACTGTGTCTACCAGGTTTTTATTTGACTGTACTATCCTGAAAAAAAGGAAAATTTACACATACATTACACCAGTTATTTTTCTTATAAGGGTGTTAGGAACATTTATGGATTATGTGAGTAATACATTCTTATGTAATTAATATACCCGAGGTGTATTTATATTTTTTGAAGAGTATTTGCAGTTTTGCGAAGAACCAGAGTAGGTCTTATCCTGCTGCAGACTCCGAAGTGCTGAAATGGACCTTTTGTATTTATTAGGCAAAAACTTGTATGTGTTCCAAGGAAATGTTGGGTATGAATTAGTTTTTATTAAGAAAACTTTGCATCATATTCTATCTCAAAAAGTCTTCATCTGGGAATTTTCATAGGCATCTTTTAATTAAAAGGGTCAGTTTCGTGTAAAAGTAATAATTTTTTTCCATGATTTTATAACGCAATTCAGTACGAGGCACTTTATTTTTATACCAATATAAAATTGTATCAATAAAACTAATTTTGATTTAGTGTTAGCAATTTCCTTATCAAAATGGGATGCATTACCTTACATTGTCGCACATGAATGAGAATATACAGTGCTGGCAGAAAAAATTAGCGTGTCTTACTTAGAGTGTGACACATGAAAATATCAATAAACAAGACAAAACATGTATTTACCCCCACTCCCCTAAGTAGTTCGTATGATGTCCCTTGGCCTTAATACAGTCCTGAAGGCATTTGGGAAGAGATGCTGCAAGATGCTGAAGGTATGTAGGATCATGGTTGTCCCAAATATTCTGGATGGCGGCCTGGCACTTAGGAATGTTGGTTGTATCCCGCCCATACAACTGTGACTTTATAATTGACCACAAGTTCTCATTAGGGTTAAAGTCAGGTTAGTTACCTGGCCAGTCCTAAATGTATGTCACACCACACAATGCAACATCATGTATTAATTTAGTAGTGTGGCATGGTGTACCGTCTTGCATAAAAATGTCACAACCAGTCCTCTCAAAACTGTTGGGTAATTCATCACACAACAGCTCCAGGAATTGATTCAGATTCATTGTCTCATTTCGAGGTAAGTACATAAGACTTCCAACACCATTATAGCCAGAAGCCCCCCAAACCATTAGTGAGTCTGGAAATTTTACAGTTTCTTGTATGTGCTGAGAGTCATATTGGTCACTACCTGGCCTTCAGTACACTTTGCCTTTATGACTCCAGTAACATCAAATGTAGCCTTACCAGACCACAACACTTTCTCCACTTTTCATCATCTTACTGTAAATATTTCTTGGCAAATGCAAGTCTAGCACTAGCAGTCTGTCAGAAGCTGTTCTTGTGAGGCATACCCCTCTTGAATTTCAAGTCATCATGAAACTGGCTATGAATAGTATGTACAGACATATGACCAAGTAGCCTATAGGCTAGGGTTGTCTTCCTTTAACTATTGTGCTGAAATAAATGGATTCTTACCTACTTGATGTTGGATGATATTCAAAGTGCGTTGGGAAGTGGTACATGGTCGTCCAGGTTGTTTCCTCTGGGTAGTAATGTCATTACCATTAGTGAAGATTTATTTGAATTCAACAGTGGGTAATTTGGCTGTTATAGGGAATGGGGTATTCAGTAAGGTGAACAGAAATGAACAGCTTGTAGAGTTGTATACTGATAAAGGACTGGTGATTGGTAATACCTGGTAAATAAAGAGGGAAATACCATAGATACTCAAGTAACCTGCTATCTCAGGTAACTGGCTACCCAAGAATTTTGGCCATATAACAGTCAGTCTCAGTTTTTCAGAGGCTCAAGAACATTGAAGTGACTGCAAGAGAGATGCCTATTAATCAGGTGACAAAACTCAAACAAAAAGAATAAACCATATAATTTAGCAAGCAAATTATGTCAGTTGAAACATTCTTATACAGAATGTTATGTGCCCATATCCAGGACTTTTCATGGGGGTAGGGGGAGTCATTCAGCAGAACTCACTGCGTATTGCAGTAACAGATGAAATATACATCTGTAATACTGATGTGAATGAAAGTGACCATATGATACCTGTATTGTGGTGCAGATGCAACAATACCCTCAACCACATGAGTAAGCGTGGTTGGTGAATAATTGTTACATTGTCTCTTGGTGGCATAACTGGTGCAAGGTTCTAGACACTTTTAGGATGCCAATTTTCATCACAGTGTGACTTATGTGAGAAAATAAGAAATAGTACAGGGTTTGTGCTGAAGTGAAAATAACATTTGCACTTTGACTGGGCATCACACACCACCTTCACTTTCTGACTATGGGCCTGCTGTTTTCTTGAAGTACAGTTCTTCGTTATTAACTCAAATAAGCCATGTTTTTTTTATCATTACAATAAAATTATCTGTAAGCTTTTTAGAGATAAAACTCTAGCCATTTTCTCAACATTGCCATGACCACTTCACTCATCACATTACTCATACTTTATGGTACATGTTAATTCGAGTATTATTCATCACACACTGTCTGCACTGTGATGCACATCACCCTCACTACTCACCAAAGAATGTTTCTCCCTGAAGGAGCACAGTGCCTCCTTCCAAGTTGTGGGTCTGTTGTTTTCCAGAAGTATGGGTCTCTGTTAATAACTCAGATAAGCAATGTTTTAGTAATGTTTTGGTAAAATTATCGATAAGCTTTCAAAGATAAACATAGGTTATGTTTCATCAACACTTTCCATAATCACTTCACTCTCTATTACTCATACATTACTTTACATGTTTAGTCAAGCATCAGTCACACACACTCACCGTCTGGAGTGGTGTACACCACCTTTGCTACCTACCATGGAACACCGCTTCCGCCAAGCAAAACTGCTTCCCCCAAAGGAACACACCTCTTCTTCCTTGACTAAGGCTTCTTGTTTTCCTTAAGTACAGTTCTCCATTAATAACTGAAACATGTTATGTTTTGGTAACATTACAGTAAAATTATCATAAAGTTTTTGAAGATGAATAGAGTATGCTTTGTGAGCACTGCACTACCCACTTCACTCACCACATTACTCACATTACTCATACATTATGGTATGTTTATACTCACACATCAGTCATCGCACACTCTTGAATTAGTCAGTGAAACGGTCAGTCCCCAATTACAGACTAAAAAGTTTTGCTCAAAAATTGGACAGTTACATGAGTATATATGGCATATAAGTATACATGGAGTAGGAAAGATGGTAAGCGGGCAATACTGGATTACGTTCTAATTGATGGGCATGCAAAAGAGACTCTTGGATGTTAATGTGCTGAGAGGGGGCAGCTGGGAGGATGTCTGGTCATTACCTGTTGGAGATGAGGGTGAAGGTTTGTAGAGGTTTTTGGAAAAGAGGAAATTATATGGGTAACAAGAAGTTGGTGAATGTTAGTGAGCATGGAAAAGAGGCTCATGTGAAGAAATATGAGGAGAGATTGAGTGTAGATTGTCAAAAGGTGAGAGTAAATGAAGTCAGGGGAGCAGGTGAGGAATGGGAGGTATTTAGAGAAGCATTGCTGGTATGTGCAGAAATGTTTATCATGCAGAAGGTGGGAGGTAGGTAGGTGAGAAAGGGTAGTGAGTTGTGGCATGAGGAAATGGAGTTGCTAGTAAAGAGAAAAGAGAGGTGTATTAGCATTATTTGAAGAGAGGGAGTGGAAATGATTGGGAGATGTAGAATAGAAAGCAATAGGAGGTCAAGGGGAACATCCAGAGGATGAAAATGGTGGCAAATGAGAAATGGGGTTAGGGAGTATAAGCAGGCTTCAAGGGTAATAAGAGGAGGTTTTGGGGGTAGATTGATAGGGCGAGAAAAACAAGAACACTTAACAAATAGTCACATCAATGAAGGGGACTAATGGAGAAGTGGTAATGGGCAGCAATGAGGTGAAGAGGAGATTGAGTCATTACTTTGAAGAATTATTGAATGTGTTTGATGACAGGTTGGCAGATGTAGAGCGTTAGGGTTATGAAGGTATTTAGAGTGAGAGATTCATAGAAAGTGGCTTGGTGTAAAGAGAACACATTGTGAAAACCTTACATAAGATGAAATGTGGCAAAACAGCTGGAGTGGATAGTATTGCAGTTGAATTTCTTCAGAAAAGAGGGTGCTGTGTTGTTTAGTTATGATTTTCATTGTATGCATTGATCATGGTGAGGTGTCTGAGGATTAGTAGAATACATACATAGGCCTGCTTTATAAAATGGCAAGGGGAACAGAGGTGAGTTTTCGAATTACAGCCATAAATTTGTTTAGTGTTTCTAGTTGGTTATGTGGAAGAACAGTGATTGTGAGGGTGGTGACATGCACAGAGCATCATACTGGGGAGGAACAGTATGGTTTCAAGTGTTAAAGGATGTGTGGGTAAATTTTTTTGGTTTGAGGAGTGTAGGTGAAAAGTACTTAGAAAAAGGATTTTGTATGTGGCATTTTTGGATCTAGAGAAAAGCATATGATAAGGTTGCTAGAGATGCTTTGTGGCAGGTGTTATGAATATGTGGTATGGAAGGAAAGCCATTAGAAGCAGCTAAGTGTTTTTGTCAAGAGAGTAAGGCATGTGCATGAGTACATACAGTGGAGGGTGATTGGTTTGAGATGAAGATGTGATATCATCATGGCTGTTTAATATGTGTATGGATGGGGTGATGAGGCAGGTATAGAGTCTATTGGACATATTGGGGTTTTAAGTCATTTGTTGTTTGCTAATGACACAACACTAGTGGCACATTCAAGTGAGAAAGTGTGGAAGCTGGTGTATGATGATATGTGTGTTACGAGGAGAGAGTTTTACACTTGTGTTGCCCTGTCTCTAAACCTTGCACCTGTGTACTATGTCTTTTCTCCTTTGTATGTGCACACACACACACAGACACATACACATGCACTTGCACACCTTAGCCTACTGTCAGTTTGGGAGAGTGTTTGAAAGGAGAAAGTTGAAAGTAAATGTGAATAAAAGGAAGGTAATTAGATTTAGCAGTACAAAGAGACAAGTTATTTGAGCTATGGGTTTGAAATGAGAAAACTCGGAGGAAGTGAAATGTTTTACATACCAGGAAGTGGACCTGGCAGCAAATGGAACCATGGAAGCTGAGATGAATTATAGGTTGGATGAGGGAGTGAAGGTTCTGGGAGTACTAAGAATGTGTCGAAATAGCCATTTCTTTATGGGAGGGCAAAAATGGATATGGTTAGAGGTATTTATTTATGTACCCCAAGACCAGTTTCTATGAAAGAGCTCTGGTGTTACCCAGGACGTTTTTAAAGGCTCCTGCAACCCAACACTGTGCTGATTCCAGTAGCAGGAAAATGTGACCTCTTTTGGAATGATAAGTTCTTTGACAAGATGGTACTCCCTTACTAAAAGTGACTTTTCACTTGCGGTGTAACCTCAAGCAGGCAGAGTGCAGCAACACCTGTTTGAAGTTATAGTAGTTCCGATGATGATGTATGAGTGCGAGGGATGGAATGCTGATATGAATGTATATGTGAGAGGGTAAATACGTTGCAAGTGAAATGTTTCAGGACAGTATGTGGTGTGAGGAAGGTTGATCAAATAAGTAATGATAAGGTTAGAGAAAGGTTTGGTAACAAGAAGTGTTGTTGCGATGGCTGAAGGGAGTGTGCTGAAATGGTTTGGACTTATGTAGAGGATGAGTGAAGATAGGTTGACAAAGATGACATACAGTACTCAGACTATGTAACAGTTGTTATTGACATATGTCAGTTTCTTCCTTGTTTCAGTGCAGGGTGTTCTAATTTCTATATTTTGTCTTTTGACTGCTTGAAGACTACATTGTGAGTAAGGAGGTAGTCCTGTACATGTCAGAAATGCCTTATTTCTCTTTGGAAAATATTTAGATTTTCCTAAGAGATTTATAGTTGCTGGAAAGGAAATGCTGAATTTAGGCCATCATAATTTCATTTACAATTGTTTTGTTGGTGTAACTGATAAGTGGATAATATACTACAGGTTGAGTATCCCTTATCTGAAATGCCTGGGACCAGAAGTGTTTTGGATTTTGGAATATTTGCATATGCATAATGAGATATCATGGGGATGGGACTCGCATCTAAACACAATATCCGTCTATGTTTCATATACACCTTATACACTTAGCCTGGAGGTAATTTATACATTTTAAATAATTTTGCACACGAAACAAAGCTAAGGTGTCAACCTCAGCCACCCATGTGGATAATCTGTGGTTTTTTGGCACCACCTTCATTGTTGACCATGAATTTATATGTTACTGATAAGCAATCATTTTCATTCATTTATTCTCATGTAAGTACTTGACTGTAAAAGAATTTTGAAGTGCTGTTAACACAATGAAAAAATAATGTGTTTAGTATAACTGAGCAGCACAGTAGCATCAGCAAAATACCTGTATCTGCTGTTAAACAATAATAACAACAAACAAGTGCGGGTTTTCAGTTTCCACCTACAATGCTGTGTTTGATCAAAAGGTTACAGTAATACATTTTATTTTATAAGTTTTGAGACATAAAAACAAATAAGCATTTAATATACGATAATTACAGGTAGTTGTAAATGTAAACTGATAAAAATTTCAATGCAGTAATGTTGCTGGTCTTGTTATGCTCAAACTTGGCATTTTAGGTTGAGATAAAATTCAGATTTTACATGAAAATAATGTTTTGCACTTACAAAAAAAAACTTGATCTCCTTTTACGAAAGAAGATGAATGCAGCAACAAATACTAGAACTACATATGACCTGAGAAACTTGAGGGGGGTGGGGTTACATCACTGTTGACATCATCATGAGAGGGAATATCAGAAGTTGAGGGATCCGGAAGTGGGTCCTCTAGGAATGAGGAGGCATTCTGCTGGATGGCTCTTTTAAATGTTTTCTCCAGAGGCATCTGCCTTATTAACAATGGTTTTCATCTTAGAAGTTTCTCTTTGATTTATGATTTCTTGTTCTGTTTTGAATGCATGCTACTCAAGTCCTTCAATAAGTTCACCATACATTTTAACCATGTCTACGGCCACTTTTTGTGCAGTGTTCACAAAGTCATCACTGTTATCATGATCCCCTTGATTTAGAATCATTTCACTGTTACCCACATGGGCATCTGCAGGTCTTTTTGACATGTTCAACAATATCTTTGTATCACAGAAGAGAGAATAAGCTAATCTTACAACGAGAAATGCACATATGTCTGGCATTGATGATGGTTTGTAAGAAACTAGTGCCAGCAGAGCATCAGAGGCCAGCATGGGCAAGTGAAGTCAGGTGTGGAATTTTCCACATGCAACGTCATGTTGCTGCTCAAAAAGTTTCAGATTTTGGAGCATTTCTGATTTTGGATTTTCTGACTAGGGATGCTCAACCTGTGTCTGAAGATATGGATGATAAAAAGAATTTTAAATGATGTTATGTGACATTCCTGCAATTTTTTTTCATACTTGATTGGCATTTCCTGCTTTAATGAAGTAATGCCAGAAACAGCCAAAAAATGCCATATCTGCTTACATCCATTTTCTAGCTGTCATGTGTAAGGCACTGAAACCACAGCTCTTTATCTACAATCAGGCCCCAAAAACTTTTCCATTGTTTACCTCAGATGCTTCACTTTCCCTGGTTTAGTCCATCGACAGCATGTTGACCCCAGTATTCTACCTCATTCCTATTTGCTCTAAGCCTTGAACACCTTTCACTCTTCTATATATTCAGGCTGCAGTTGCTCAAAATCTTTTTCACTTTGTCCATCCTTCCACCTCAATATTGTCTCTGTTCTCCATTCCTGACACATATATCTTCTTTGTCAACCTTTCCTCACCATATCTCAAAACTATTTCATCACACCCTCTTCTGCTCTCTTAACCACACTCATTAATTTGTACATGTTGCTCTTTCCCTTTCATCACTTACACGATCAAACCACCTCGACTACACATTGACCTCAAACAATTCATTTCCAACACATCCAACCTTCTCTGCACAGTCTTATCTATAACCCATGCCTTGCATACATATAATGTTGGGATTATTCAATTATAACCATTTTTCCCTTCCTAGATAGCACTCTCTCTTTTCATACATTCTTCAGTGCTCTCAGAACCTTCACCCCTTCATCACCCCTGTGATTCACTTCTTCTACCATGGCACCAATTGTAGCCATGTCCACTCCCAGGTATCTAAGACACATCACTTCCTTTAAGTTTTCCCTTTCAAACTCAACCCCAACCCCAACTAACCCATCCCTCAACCCTGTTGGCCCTCATAACTTGCTTTATTCACATTTACTCTACCTCTTTTCACACGCTCTACTGGACTCAGTCACCAACTTTCCACACATCTCTCTTACCCTTACATTACTTACTCGATCAAACCACCTCACACCACACATTGTCCTCAAACATCTCATTACCAGCACATCCACCCTCCTGCGCACAACTCTATCCATAGCCCATGCCTCGCAACCATACAACATTGTTGGAACCACTATTCCTTCAAACATACCCATTTTTGCTTTCCGAGATAATGTTCTCAACTTCCACACATTCTTCAAGGCTCCCAGGATTTTCGCCCCCTCTCCCATCTTATGATTCACTTCCGCTTCCATGGTTCCATCCGCTGCCATGGCATATACACACACAGACACATACATATATACCCAAGCACACAATTCACACTGTCTGCCTTTATTCATTCCCATCGCCACCTCACCACACATGGAATACCATCCCCCTCCCCCCTCATGTGTGCGAGGTAGCGCTAGGAAAAGACAGTAAAGGCCCCATTCGTTCACACTCAGTCTCTAGCTGTCATGCAATAATGCCCAAAACCACAGCTCCCTTTCCACATCCAGGCCCCACACAACTTTCCATGGTTTACCCCAGACGCTTCACATGCCCTGATTCAATCCACTGACAGCACGTCAACCTCGGTATACCACATCGATCCAATTCACTCTATTCCTTGCCCGCCTTTCACCCTCCTGCATGTTCAGGCCCCGAGCACTCAAAATCTTTTTCACTCCATCTTTCCACCTCCAATTTGGTCTCCCACTTCTCCTCGTTCCCTCCAACTCCGACACATATATCCTCTTGGTCAATCTTTCCTCACTCATTCTCTCCATGTGCCCAAACCATTTCAAAACACCCTCTTCTGCTCTCTCAACCACGCTCTTTTTATTTACACACATCTCTCTCACCCTTACGTTACTTACTCGATCAAACCACCTCACACCACACATTGTCCTCAAACATCTCATTTCCAGCACATCCACCCTCCTGCGCACAACTCTATCCATAGCCCACGCCTCGCAACCATACAACATTGTTGGAACCACTATTCCTTCAAACATACCCATTTTTGCTTTCCGAGATAATGTCCTTGACTTCCACACATTCTTCAAGTCTCACAGGATTTTTGCCCCCTCCCCCACCCTATGATTCACTTCCGTTTCCATGGTTCCATCTGCTGCCAGATCCACTCCCAGATATCTAAAACACTTTACTTCCTCCAGTTTTCTCCATTCAAACTTACCTCCCAATTGACTTGACCCTCAACCCTACTGTACTTAATAACCTTGCTCTTATCCATATTTACTCTTAACTTTCTTCTTTCACACACTTTACCAAACTCAGTCACCAGCTTCTGCAGTTTCTCACATGAATCAGCCACCAGTGCTGTATCATCAGCGAACAACAACTGACTCGCTTCCCAAGCTCTCTCATCCACAACAGACTTCATACTTGCCCCTCTTTCCAAAACTCTTGCATTCACCTCCCTAACAACCCCATCCATAAACAAATTAAACAACCATGGAGACATCACACACCCCTGCCGCAAACCTACATTCACTGAGAACCAATCACTTTCCTCTCTTCCTACATGTACACATGCCTTACATCCTCGATAAAAACTTTTCACTGCTTCTAACAACTTGCCTCCCACACCAAATATTCTTAATACCTTCCACAGAGCATCTCTATCAACTCTATCATATGCCTTCTCCAGATCCATAAATGCTACATACAGATCAATTTGCTTTTCTAAGTACTTCTCACATACATTCTTCAAAGCAAACACCTGATCCACACATCCTCTACCACTTCTGAAACCACACTGCTCTTCCCCAATCTGATGCTCTGTACATGCCTTCACCCTCTCAATCAATACCGTCCCATATAATTTACAAGGAATACTCAACAAACTTATACCTCTGTAATTTGAGCACTCACTCTTATCCCCTTTGCCTTTGTACAATGGCACTATGCACGCATTCCGCCAATCCTCAGGCACCTCACCATGAGTCATACATACATTAAATAACCTTACCAAACAGTCAACAATACAGTCACCCCCTTTTTTAATAGATTCCACTGCAATACCATCCAAACCTGCTGCCTTGCCGGCTTTCATCTTCCGCAAAGCTTTTACTACCTCTTCTCTGTTTACCAAATCATTTTCCCTAACCCTCTCACTTTGCACACCACCTCGACCAAAACACCCTATATCTGCCACTCTATCATCAAACACATTCAACAAACCTTCAAAATACTCACTCCATCTCCTTCTCACATATATATATATATATATATATATATATATATATATATATATATATATATATATATATATATATATATTATTTTTTTTTATTTTTTATTATACTTTGTCACTGTCTCACGCATTTGCGAGGTAGCGCAAGGAAACAGACGAAAGAAATGGCCCAACCCCCCCCATACACATGTATATACATATGTCCACACACGCAAATATACACACCTACACAGCTTTCCATGGTTTACCCCAGACGCTTCACATGCCTTGATTCAATCCACTGACAGCACGTCAACCCCGGTATACCACATCGCTCCAATTCACTCTATTCCTTGCCCTCCTTTCACCCTCCTGCATGTTCAGGCCCCGATCACACAAAATCTTTTTCACTCCATCTTTCCACCTCCAATTTGGTCTCCCTCTTCTCCTCGTTCCCTCCACCTCCGACACATATATCCTCTTGGTCAATCTTTCCTCACTCATTCTCTCCATGTGCCCAAACCACTTCAAAACACCCTCTTCTGCTCTCTCAACCACGCTCTTTTTATTTCCACACATCTCTCTTACCCTTACGTTACTCACTCGATCAAACCACCTCACACCACACATTGTCCTCAAACATCTCATTTCCAGCACATCCATCCTCCTGCGCACAACTCTATCCATAGCCCACGCCTCGCAACCATACAACATTGTTGGAACCACTATTCCTTCAAACATACCCATTTTTGCTTTCCGAGATAATGTTCTTGACTTCCACACATTCTTCAAGGCCCCCAGAATTTTCGCCCCCTCCCCCACCCTATGATCCACTTCCGCTTCCATGGTTCCATCAGCTGCCAGATCCACTCCCAGATATCTAAAACACTTCACTTCCTCCAGTTTTTCTCCATTCAAACTCACCTCCCAATTGACTTGACCCTCAACCCTACTGTACCTAATAACCTTGCTCTTATTCACATTTACTCTTAACTTTCTTCTTCCACACACTTTACCAAACTCAGTCACCAGCTTCTGCAGTTTCTCACATGAATCAGCCACCAGCGCTGTATCATCAGCGAACAACAACTGACTCACTTCCCAAGCTCTCTCATCCCCAACAGACTTCATACTTGCCCCTCTTTCCAAAACTCTTGCATTTACCTCCCTAACAACCCCATCCATAAACAAATTAAACAACCATGGAGACATCACACACCCCTGCCGCAAACCTATATATATATATATATATATATATATATATATATATATATATATAGGGGAGCCTTGAAGAATGTGTGGAAGTTGAGAACATTATCTCCGAAAGCAAAATTGGCTATGTTTGAAGGAATACTGGTTCCAACAATGTTGTATAGTTGCAAGGTGTGGACTATGGATAGAGTTGTGCGCAGGAGGGTGGATGTGCTGGAAATGAGATGTTTGAGGACGATATGTGGTGTGAGGTGGTTTGATCGAGTAAGTAATGTAAGGGTAAGAGAGATGTGTGTGGAAATAAAAAGAGCCTAGTTGAGAGAGCAGAGGAGGGTGTTTTGAAATGGTTTGGGCACATGGAGAGAATGAGTGAGGAAAGATTGACCAAGAGGATATATGTGTCGGAGGTGGAGGGAATGAGGAGAAGTGGGAGACCAAATTGGAGGTGGAAAGATGGAGTGAAAAAGATTTTGAGTGATCGGGGCCTGAACATACAGGAGGGTGAAAGGAGGGCAAGGAATAGAGTGAATTGGATCGATGTGGTATACCGGGGTCGACGTGCTGTCAATGGATTGAACCAGGGCATGTGAAGCGTCTGGGGTAAACCATGGAAAGTTGTGTGGGGCCTGGATGTGGAAAGGGAGCTGTGGTTTTGGGTATTATTGCATGACAGCTAGAGACTGAGTGTGAACGAATGGGGCTTTTGTTGTCTTTTCCTAGCGCTACCTCGCACACATGAGGGGGAGGGATGGTATTCCATGTGTGGCGAGGTGGTGGTGATAATGAATAAAGGCAGACAGTGTGAATTGTGTGCATGGGTATGTATGTATGTGTCTGTGTGTGTATATATATGTGTACATTGAGATGTATAGGTATGTATATTTGCGTGTGTGGACGTGTATGTATATACATGTGTATGGGGGTGGGTTGGGCCATTTCTTTCATCTGTTTCCTTGCACTACCTTGCAAACGCGGGAGACAGCGACAAAGCAAAATCAATAATGAAAATAACATTAAATAACCTTACCAACCAGTCAACAATACAGTCACCCACTTTTTTTTTAATAAATTCCACTGCAATACCATCCAAACCTGCTGCCTTGCCGGCTTTCATCTTCCGCAGAGCTTTTACTACCTCTTCTCTGTTTACCAAATCATTTTCCCTAACCCTCTCACTTTGCACACCACCTCACCGAAAACACCCTATATCTGCCACTCTATCATCAAACACATTCAACAGACATTCAAAATACTCACTCCATCTCCTTCTCACATCACCACTACTTGTTATCACCTCCCCATTTGCACCCTTCACTGAAGTTCCCATTTGCTCCCTTGTCTTACGCACTTTATTTACCTCCTTCCAAAACATCTTTTTATTCTCCCTAAAATTTAATGATACTCTCTCACCCCAACTCTCATTTACCCTCTTTTTCACCTCTTGCACCTTTCTCTTGATCTCCTGTCTCTTTCTTTTATACATCTCCCAGTCATTTGCAATTTTTCCCTGCAAAAATCGTCCAAAAGCCTCTCTCTTCTCTCACTAATAAACTTACTTCTTCATCCCACCACTCACTACCCTTTCTAATCTGCCCACCTCCCATGCTTCTCATGCCACAGCATATTTTGCGCAAGCCATCACTGCTTCCCTAAATACATCCCATTTCTCCCCCACTCCCCTTACCCCCTTTGTTCTCACCTTTTTCCATTCTGTTGTAGTCTCTCCTGGTACTTCCTCACACAAGTCTCCTTCCCAAGCTCACTTACTTTCACCAGTCTCTTCACCCCAACATTCTCTCTTCTTTTCTGAAAACCTCTACAAATCTTCACCTTCGCCTCCACAAGATAATGATCAGACATCCCTCCAGTTGCACCTCTCAGCACATTAACATCCAAAAGTCTCTCTTTCGCGCGCCTATCAATTAACACGTAATCCAATGACACTCTCTGGCCATCTCTCCTACTTACATAGGTATACTTATGTATATCTCTCTTTTTAAACCAGGTATTCCCAATCACCAGTCGTCTTTCAGCACATAAATCTACATGCTCTTCAGCATTTCCATTTACAACACTGAACACCCCATGTATACCAATTATTCCCTCAACTTCCACATTACTCACCTTTGCGTTCAAATCACCCATCACTATAACCCGGTCTTGTACATCAAAACCACTAACACACTCATTCAGCTGCTCCCAAAACACTTGCCTCTCATGATCTTTCTTCTCATGCCCAGGTGCATATGCACCAATAATCACCCATCTCTCTCCGACAACTTTCAGTTTTACCCATATCAATCTAGAATTTACTTTCTTACACTCTATCACATACTCCCACAACTGTTTCAGGGAATAGTGCTACTCCTTCCCTTGCTCGTGTCCTCTCACTAACCCCTAACTTTACTCCCAAGACATTCCCAAACCACTCTTCCCCTTTACCCTTGAGCTTCGTTTCACTCAGAGCCAAAACATCCAGGTTCCTTTCCTCAAACATACTACCAAGCTCTCCTTTTTTCTTATCTTGGTTACATCCACACACATTTAGACACCCCAATCTGAGTCTTCGAGGAGGATGAGCACTCCCGGTGTGACTCCTCCTTCTGTTTCCCCTTTTAGAAAGTTAAGATACAAGGAGGGGAGGGTTTCTAGCCTCCCGCTTCTGTCCCCTTTAGTTGCCTTCTATGATATATATATATATATATATATATATATATATATATATATATATATATATATATATATATATTTTTTTTTTGTCGCTGTCTCCCGCGTTTGCGAGGTAGCGCAAGGAAACAGACGAAAGAAATGGCCCAACCCACCCCCATACACATGTATATACATACGTCCACACACTCAAATATACATACCTACACAGCTTTCCATGGTTTACCCCAGACGCTTCACATGCCCTGATTCGGTAACAACCGATAGACCCCGTTGCTCACCATAGTGAGACGAAGGGTATTCGAGTACTTAGTATTTCAAATAGTTGTTTCCTATTATACAGTCCCTTAGCCTAGCGATTAGCATGCCTGCCTCTTGCACAAGGGGTCCCAGGTTCAATCCTGGCTGATGGAGCTTTGTATGTTCTAGGAAGGTGCACGTTCATATACACTTTATTCGTATTCATATAACTCCGCGTTGTACAGTCAGGTTCGGTAAAACGCTTTCAGCTGGCTATGTGTTCTGTTCGGAAACAACCGATAGACCCCGTTGCTCACCATAGTGAGACGAAGGGTATTCGAGTACTTAGTATTTTGAATAGTTGTGTCCTATTATACAGTCCCTTAGCCTAGTGGTTAGCATGCCTGCCTCTTGCACAAGGGGTCCCAGGTTCGATCCTGGCTGATGGTGGTTTGTATGTTCTATGAAGGTGCGCGTTCATATACACTTTATTCGTATTCATATAACACCGCGTTATACAGTCAGGTTCGGTAAAACGCTTTCAGCTGGCAATGTGTTCTGTTTGGAAACAACCGATAGACCCCGTTGCTCACCATAGTGAGACGAAGGGTATTCGAGTACTTAGTATTTCAAATAGTTGTTTCCTATTATACAGTCCCTTAACCTAGCGGTCAGCATGCCTGCCTCTTGCACAAGGGGTCCCAGGTTCGATCCTGGCTGATGGAGCTTTGTATGTTCTATGAAGGTGCGCGTTCATATACACTTTATTCGTATTCATATAACTCCGCGTTGTACAGTCAGGTTCAGTAAAACGCTTTCAGCTGGCTATGTGTTCTGTTCGGAAACAACCGATAGACCCCGTTGCTCACCATAGTGAGACGAAGGGTATTCGAGTATTTAGTATTTCGAATAGTTGTTTCCTATTATACAGTCCCTTAGCCTAGCGGTTAGCATGCCTGCCTCTTGCACAAGGGGTCCCAGGTTGGATCCTGGCTGATGGAGCTTTGTATGTTCTATGAAGGTGCGCGTTCATATACACTTTATTCGTATATATATATATATATATATATATATATATATATATATATATATATATATATATATATATATATATATGTATATATATATATATATATATATATATATATATATATATATATATATATATATATATATACCAAATCATTTTCCCTAACCCTCTCACTTTGCACACCACCTCGACCAAAACACCCTATATCTGCCTCTCTATCATCAAACACATTCAACAAACCTTCAAAATACTCACTCCATCTCCTTCTCACATCACCACTACTTGTTATCACCTCCCCATTTGCGCCCTTCACTGAAGCTCCCATTTGCTCCCTTGTCTTATGCACTTTATTTACCTCCTTCCAGAACATCTTTTTATTCTCCCTAAAATTTAATGATACTCTCTCACCCCAACTCTCATTTGCCCTCTTTTTCACCTCCTGCACCTTTCTCTTGACCTCCTGTCTCTTTCTTTTATACATCTCCCACTCAATTGCATTTTTTCCTTGCAAAAATCGTCCAAATGCCTCTCTCTTCCCTTTCACTAATAATCTTACTTCTTCATCCCACCACTCACTACCCTTTCTAATCAACCCACCTCCCACTCTTCTCATGCCACAAGCATCTTTTGCGCAATCCATCACTGATTCCCTAAATACATCCCATTCCTCCCCCACTCCCCTTACTTCCATTGTTCTCACCTTTTTCCATTCTGTACTCAGTCTCTCCTGGTACTTCCTCACACAAGTCTCCTTCCCAAGCTCACTTACTCTCACCACCCTATTCACCCCAACATTTACTCTTCTTTTCTGAAAACCCATACAAATCTTCACCTTAGCCTCCACAAGATAATGATCAGACATCCCTCCAGTTGCACCTCTCAGCACATTAACATCCAAGTCTCTCTTTCACACGCCTGTCAATTAACACGTAATCCAATAACGCTCTCTGGCCATCTCTCCTACTTACATACGTATACTTATGTATATCTCGCTTTTTAAACCAGGTATTCCCAATCACCAGTCCTTTTTCAGCACATAAATCTACAAGATCTTCACCATTTCCATTTACAACACTGAACACCCCATGTATACCAATTATTCCCTCAACAGCCACATTACTCACCTTTGCATTCAAATCACTCATCACTATAACCTGGTCTCATGCATCAAAACCACTAACACACTCATTCAGCTGCTCCCAAAACACTTGCCTCTCATGATCTTTCTTCTCATGCCCAGGTGCATATGCACCAATAATCACCCATCTCTCTCCATCAACTTTCAGTTTTACCCATATTAATCGAGAATTTACTTTCTTACATTCTATCACATACTCCCACAACTCCTGTTTCAGGAGTACTGCTACTCCTTCCCTTGCTCTTGTCCTCTCACTAACCCCTGACTTTACTCCCAAGACATTCCCAAACCACTCTTCCCCTTTACCCTTGAGCTTCGTTTCACTCAGAGCCAAAACATCCAGGTTCCTTTCCTCAAACAAACTACCTATCTCTCCTTTTTTCACATCTTGGTTACATCCACACACATTTAGACACCCCAGTCTGAGCCTTCGAGGAGGATGAGCACTCCCGGTGTGACTCCTTCTTCTGTTTCCCATTTTAGAAAGTTAAAAAATACAAGGAGGGGAGGATTTCTGGCCCCCCGCTCCCGTCCCCTCTAGTCGCCTTCTACGACATGCGAGGAATGCGTAGGAAGTATTCTTTCACCCCTATCCCCAGGGATAATATATGGTAATATGATAATATATGATTTGGTAAACAGAGAAGAGGTAGTAAAAGCTTTGCGGAAGATGAAAGCCGGCAAGGCAGTAGGTTTGGATGGTATTGCAGTGGAATTTTTTAAAAAAAGGGGGTGACTGTATTATTGACTGGTTGGTAAGGTTATTTAATGTATGTATGACTCATGGTGAGGTGCCTGAGGATTGGCGGAATGCATGCATAGTGCCATTGTACAAAGGCTAAGGGGATAAGAGTGAGTGCTCAAATTACAGAGGTATAAGTTTGTTGAGTATTCCTGGTAAATTATATGGGAGGGTATTGATTGAGAGGGTGGAGGCATGTACAGAGCATCAGATTGGGGAAGAGCAGTGTGGTTTCAGAAGTGGTAGAGGATGTGTGGATCAGGTGTTTGCTTTGAAGAATGTATGTGAGAAATACTTAGAAAAGCAAATGGATTTGTATGTAGCATTTATGGATCTGGAGAAGGCATATGATAGAGTTGATAGAGATGCTCTGTGGAAGGTATTAAGAATATATGGTGTGGGAGGCAAGCTGTTAGAAGCAGTGAAAAGTTTTTATCGAGGATGTAAGGCATGTGTACGTGTAGGAAGAGAGGAAAGTGATTGGTTCTCAGTGAATGTAGGTTTGCAGCAGGGGTGTGTGATGTCTCCATGGTTGTTTAATTTGTTTATGGATGGGGTTGTTAGGGAGGTGAATGCAAGAGTTTTGGAAAGAGGGGCAAGTATGAAGTCTGTTGGGGATGAGAGAGCTTGGGAAGTGAGTCAATTGTTGTTCGCTGATGATACAGCGCTGGTGGCTGATTCATGTGAGAAACTGCAGAAGCTGGTG